>NC_068447.1:3675577-3693077 GCF_023373465.1 Oncorhynchus keta | reverse complement strand
TCAAACCCCCGAGCTGACAAGGTACAAATCTGTCGTTCTGCCCCTGAACAGGCAGTTAACCCACTGTTCCCAGGCCGTCATTGTAAATAAGAATGTGTTCTTTAACTGACTTGCCTGGTTAAATAAAGGTAAAATTAAAATACCTGTTCAGATTACACCCTCCAGGGGGCAGTAAAATCACCAACCTTGTCTTTAAACCTGTTCAGACATCACCCTCCAGGGGGCAGTATGGCACCATTTCAGTTTGTTTACCTACTCATAGAAGTAGTAGAAGAAGAAATGGAACGCCCTTTAAAATAGAGAAAGCCCATCAATATGTCCCCTGCATCACAACAGTATATCAACGGTGTGATGACCTAATGGGTCGGATTTTGGAGATCATTACAGCTAAAATGACTTTATTTTCAACCCCTTGTAAACCAAGCTTTCCACTACAATTTCTCTGTTTTATTGATATTTGATTAGCGAAGAAGATTAAAACACTTACTTCAAACTACAGTACTTTTGGGTACCTTGCAATATGTAACTTTTTTGGGGCGACCCGACTGAATTCACATAGAAATGTGAGTTATAGATCTGTCATTCTCGCTGAAAGCAAGTCTAAGAAGGGGAGGATCTGTTCTAGGTGGGCTATTTCTATGCTTCCCGTTCTTTAAGTGTTTGTTTTCCGTCTAACGACTTTTGGTTTTGCTTCAAACAACTGTAAATACAAAATGTACGGTTATTGAAAATATATTTTACAGCCGTTTAGATTGTACAATAATTCTCTACACTATGAATTGCTTGTTTTTGTCACATAAACTAAAAATGATTAGAAATTTTAGCAACCAGGAAATGACAGAGCAATTTCTGCATATTGCACCTTTAACATTTCAACAACATGAAATCCATGTGTTAAACGTTGCTACGTTTTGGAAATAGCAAAAAGAAGGTGTGTAAGGTGTTAAAGTTACTTACAGATCAGAAAGTCAGCTCGTTTACATTCATCCGCAAATCCATTTGATATACTAGTCAGGCTGTCATGTTTTTTTTATTTTGTGCAGCCGAGTTAAATAAAGGTTCAATAAAAAAATAAAAATACATCCCTCCTCTTGTCTTGTCTACAATGAAATAATGTTATGATTTATTTTAATTTTTTATAATTTTTTTAATCTATCTTTAATAGCTAGTTAGCACCCCCTTGTGGTTGAATAGATATATACCTATTGTAGGTCCTAGGATACAATAATGAACAATGTTGAACTAACAAATACCATCAAGGGATATGTTACAATTTACAATAATGAGCTCCTTGTGAAACAGATGTGAAAACCAACTGGTATTTAACATAGAAATATTTAAACGTTGACATTTTTTGGTTCAGGTGTTTCATGTGGTCCTTCTGTCGCTCAGTTGGTAGAGCATGGCGCTTGTAACGCCAGGGTAGTGGGTTCGATTCCCGGGACCACCCATACGTAGAATGTATGCACACGTGACTGTAAGTCGCTTTGGATAAAAGCATCTGCTAAATGGCATATATAATGTATTTTCACAGATTTTTTTTGGTATACTGGCAATGGCAATCATAGACTAAAATACTGAATGAATACAGCTGTGAATACCAAACTGGCAATATTGAAGATTTTTGTGGTGCAGGTGTGTCATTAATTTATTTTCACATGTTTTTTTGTACACTCACATGGCAATCACAGACTGAAATAGTGCATTCTGGTGTGTAGAATAGAGAGGAGAGGAGGATGCTGTGCGGGTGGGAGACTCTGCCTGTCACTTGTTCTCAACAGGCAGCTAGTCTCAGAAGGGGGACTTGAAGAGGGAGACGGCGAAGTCCAGGCACTGCTGCTCTCTTTGTTCTGAGTGTTGGCAGTGCTCGTGTTTTTAGTTCATCTGTTTATCTCACATATTATGTGCCCAGTATGACAGAACAAGAGAACTTTCTTATCAGATAATGACAACATGACAATAACAGTAGCTGTAGATGATGTAATGAAAAGTTGGAGGGTGGTTGGTAATGGAGGACATCAGGTGGTTCTGGGTCTGGGTGTTGGGCAGAACCCCTAGGTCCTGGAGAACAGGAAATGGAGAACATCAGGTGGATCCAGGTCTGGGTGTTGGGCAGAACCCCTAGGTCCTGGAGAACAGGAAATCAAAGCAAATCAAATCAAATGTTATTTGTCACATACACATGGTTAGCAGATGTTAGTGCGAGTGTAGCGAAATGCTTGTGCTTCTAGTTCCGACAATGCAGTAATAATCAACAAGTAATCTAGCTAACAATTCCAAAACTACTACCTTATAGACACAAGTGTAAGGGGATAAAGAATATGTACATAAAGATATATGAATGAGTGATGGTACAGAGCGGCATAGGCAAGATACAGTAGATGGTATTGAGTGCAGTATATACATATGAGATGAGTATGTAAACAAAGTGGCATAGTTAAAGTGGCTAGTGATACATGTATTACATAAGGATGCAGTAGATGATATAGAGTACAGTATATACGTATACATATGAGATGAATAGTGTAGGGTATGTAAACATTATATTAGGTAGCATTGTTTAAAGTGGCTAGTGATATATTTTACATAATTTCCCATCAATTCTCATTATTAAAGTGGCTGGAGTTGAGTCAGTGTCAATGACAGTGTGATGGCAGCAGCCACTCAATGTTAGTGGTGGCTGTTTAACAGTCTGATGGCCTTGAGATAGAAGCTGTTTTTCAGTCTCTCGGTCCCAGCTTTGATGCACCTGTACTGACCTCGCCTTCTGGATGATAGCGGGGTGAACAGGCAGTGGCTCGGGTGGTTGTTGTCCTTGATAATCTTTATGGCCTTCCTGTGACTTCGGGTGGTGTAGGTGTCCTGGAGGGCAGGTAGTTTGCCCCGGTGATGCGTTGTGCAGACCTCACTACCCTCTGGAGAGCCTTACGGTTGTGGGCGGAGCAGTTGCCGTACCAGGCGGTGATACAGCCCGACAGGATGCTCTCGATTGTGCATCTGTAGAAGTTTGTGAGTGCTTTTGGTGACAAGCCAAATTTCTTCAGCCTCCTGAGGTTGAAGAGGCGCTGCTGCGCCTTCTTCACGATGCTGTCTGTGTGGGTGGACCAATTCAGTTTGTCTGTGATGTGTACGCCGAGGAACTTAAAACTTACTACCCTCTCCACTACCATCGATGTGGATAGGGGGGTGTTCCCTCTGCTGTTTCCTGAAGTCCACAATCATCTCCTTAGTTTTGTTGACGTTGAGTGTGAGGTTATTTTTCTGACACCACACTCCGAGGGCCCTCACCTCCTCCCAGTAGGCAGTCTCGTCGTTGTTGGTAATCATGCCTACCACTGTTGTGTCGTCCGCAAACTTGATGATTGAGTTGGAGGCGTGCGTGGCCACGCAGTCATGGGTGAACAGGGAGTACAGGAGAGGGCTCAGAACGCACCCTTGTGGGGCCCCAGTGTTGAGGATCAGCGGGGTGGAGATGTTGTTGCCTACCCTCACCACCTGGGGGGCGGCCTGTCAGGAAGTCCAGTACCCAGTTGCCCAGGGTCTCGAGCTTGATGACGAGCTTGGACGGCACTATGGTGTTAAAATGCCGAGCTAACGTTAGCCAGCTACCTAATTATGATAGGACAACCTATTTTTACCCTGAATGACCATCAAATTCAAAATTCATAACATTTGTTAGTTACTGTTTTCATCAGCCAAAACACCCTTAATCTGTCTTAAATAAAATATGCAGTTTCAAACTCGTCAGTCACTCAGTCGCACTAGAATACCTGCAATTATTCTGATGGACTTCACACACTGGTGGCATGAGGAAATAGCATGGTTTCCATTTGGTAAAGTTTCTAAACCCCCTGATTGGTTGGAACTTGTTTCCACAGGTTTTCCACAGAATCAAATCTTGAGAGAAAAATCCCCCTCTGGTGAACAGTTTGCCACTAGTTGTAACGGCGTTCTTCGTTTGTAGAAAGAGAGTCGGACCGAAATGCAGCGTAGTGGTTACTCATGTCTTTAATAAAGAGATCGCGATACATGAAATAACTTATAATTATACAAAAAAAAAAAAAAACGGAACGTGAAACCTAATTACAGCCTATCTGGTGAAACTACACAGAGACAGGAACAATCACCCACGAAATACAAAGCGAAACCAGGCTACCTAAATACGGTTCCCAATCAGAGACAACGAGAATCACCTGACTCTGATTGAGAACCGCCTCAGGCAGCCAAGCCCATACAACAGCCCTACTCAGCCGCAATCCCAATAATACAAAAACCCCAATACGAAAAACAACAACATAAACCCATGTCACACCCTGGCCTGACCAAATAATTAAAGAAAACACAAAATACTAAGACCAAGGCGTGACACTAGTGGCAATACAAATGATTGCTGCCAAAGGTTGGCAGCAGATTCAACACGAGTAACAACATTTGCAAACTTCTGGCAAATATTTTGTGGTACACTATGTAGTTTACAGAGAATTTGTCACAAACCTGCAGGAAGTTTGCCGCAACAAATTCATTTTTGTAAAGGCTAGCAATGTCAATCTAAAATCTAAAAACAGATTAAATTACTTCTTCCTATTTAACAGCATTGTCTTATATAAAGACAAATATAGGTTAAAGAAAGAGTGCTCTCTTTTCGGTCTCTTCAGTCAGTAGGTAGTCAGTAGGTAGTCAGTAGGTAGTCAGCAGGTAGTCAGTGTGTAGTCAGTAGGTAGTCAGTAGGTAGTCAGCAGGTAGTCAGTGTGTAGTCAGTAGGTAGTCAGTAGGTAGTCAGTAGGTAGTCAGTAGGTAGTCAGCAGGTAGTCAGTAGGTAGTCAGTAGGTAGTCAGCAGGTAGTCTTGAAAATAAAAGAGAGCCGCACACTTTGAGCTCAGATGCAAAAATTGAATACCAACGTTTCGACAGCCAAGCTGTCTTCATCGGGGTATAATCACAAACACTGCGGGATGACTCGTTTATATAGTGTCAAAAGACACAGGTGTCTGTAATCAGTCAGTAGGTAGTCCGTAGGTAGTCAGCAGGTAGTCAGTAGGTAGTCAGCAGGTAGTCAGTAGGTAGTCAGTAGTTAGTCAGTAGGTAGTCAGTAGGTAGTCAGCAGGTAGTCCAGTAGGTAGTCAGCAGGTAGTCAGTAGGTAGTCAGCAGGTAGTCAGTAGGTAGTCAGCAGGTAGTCAGTAGGTAGTCAGCAGGTAGTCAGCAGGTAGTCAGTAGGTAGTCAGCAGGTAGTCAGTAGGTAGTCAGCAGGTAGTCAGCAGGTAGTCAGTAGGTAGTCAGTGTGTAGTCAGTAGGTAGTCAACAGGTAGTCAGTGTGTAGTCAGTAGGTAGTCAGCAGGTAGTCAGTAGGTAGTCAGTGTGTAGTCAGTAGGTAGTCAGCAGGTAGTCAGTAGGTAGTCAGTAGGTAGTCAGCAGGTAGTCAGTAGGTAGTCAGTAGGTAGCCAGTGTGTAGTCAGTAGGTAGTCAGCAGGTAGTCAGTAGGTAGTCAGTAGGTAGTCAGCAGGTAGTCAGTAGGTAGTCAGTAGGTAGTCAGTGTGTAGTCAGTAGGTAGTCATCAGGTAGTCAGTAGGTAGTCAGTAGGTAGTCAGCAGGTAGTAGGGAGTCAGTAGGTAGTCATAGGTAGTCAGTGTAGTCAGTAGGTAGTCAGTAGTAGGGAGTAGTCAGTCAGTGTGTAGTCAGCAGGTAGTCAGCAGGTAGTCAGCAGGTAGTCAGCAGGTAGTCAGTGTGTAGTCAGTAGGTAGTCAGCAGGTAGTCAGCAGGTAGTCAGCAGGTAGTCACCGTCAAAAACACTGTCCTTGGAGAGCGATTCTGAGGTAATACATTTGCGCATTAACCAATCAAGCTTTTATGAGGTGAACTAGAACTGCCCGCATCCTCCGTCCTCCGCGACCGCTACAGGGCAAAAAATAGAGCCCAAGCAACCAACATAGCAACGGGTGCTTTGGTTCATTACGTAATCCGGTCAGAATTTTGCGAGTTCCAGCAACATTCCGAGCAACGAAAGATAGAGTTCATTGAATCCCATTATAATGCAAGGGGAGATACTTTTTGGCAGGTGGACACTATTTGGCTTGACGGGCTCTCTTACTAACTCTATGTTTTCGTTAAATTGTGAACCAGTCTGAGACTCGCAATGACAGGAGTATTCAACTCTTACCCTATGAGGTCCGGAGCTTGTTGGTTTTCTGTTTTACCTGATAATTAATTCCACAAGCCTGGTGTCACTGGTCTAATTAGTGGTGTCACTGGTCTAATTAGTGGTGTCACTGGTCTAATTAGTGGTGTCACTGGTCTAATTAGTGGTGTCACTGGTCTAATTAGTGGTGTCACTGGTCTAATAAAAAAAATGAAGTGGAAGTGGCTTCGAGGTCCAGAGTTGAGTTTGAGTGCTCTATGATATGAAAAGAGCTATGCAAATAAAATATATTATTATACAAATATATATATATATATTATTACTTCCAATTCATTCAAGGGAAATGCAGGAATATTTTTGTTGTAGTAACAAAGTCTCTTGTGTCTTTTCAGAATCTCTGGAGTTGATCGCCACAGCGGCAGAGCACTCCAACACTGCTATCAGAAAGATGGTGAGTCCTTTCACACTGCAGAGCACTCCAACACAGCTATCAGAAAGATGGTGAGTCCTTTCACACTGTAGAGCACTCCAACACAGCTATCAGAAAGATGGTGAGTCCTTTCACACTGCAGAGCACTCCAACACAGCTATCAGAAAGATGGTGAGTCCTTTCACACTGCAGAGCACTCCAACAGCCATCAGAAAGATGGTGAGTCCTTTCACACTGCAGAGCACTCCAACACAGCCATCAGAAAGATGGTGAGTCCTTTCACACTGCAGAGCACTCCAACACAGCCATCAGAAAGATGGTGAGTCCTTTCACACTGCAGAGCACTCCAACACAGCTATCAGAAAGATGGTGAGTCCTTTCACACTGCAGAGCACTCCAACACAGCTATCAGAAAGATGGTGAGTCCTTTCACACTGTAGAGCACTCCAACACAGCTATCAGAAAGATGGTGAGTCCTTTCACACTGCAGAGCACTCCAACACAGCTATCAGAAAGATGGTGAGTCCTTTCACACTGTAGAGCACTCCAACACAGCTATCAGAAAGATGGTGAGTCCTTTCACACTGCAGAGCACTCCAACACTGCCATCAGAAAGATGGTGAGTCCTTTCACACTGCAGAGCACTCCAACACAGCTATCAGAAAGATGGTGAGTCCTTTCACACTGCAGAGCACAACACACAGCTATCACAAAGATGGTGAGTCACTACACAACACTACACAACACTACACAAAGACTGCACAACACTACACTACACTACACACAATCAGAAAGATGGTGACAACACTGCAGAGCACTCCAACACTACACAACACTACACAACACTACACAACACAACACAACACTACACAACACTACACTACACTACACTACACAACACTACACAACACTACACAACACAACACAACACAACACAACACTACCAACACAACACCTGGTTTTCACAGAGCCTTGTCTGGCAGCAAACACTTCACAGCACAACACCTTTTACAAAAACTAGCACTTGCAAACAAATGTGTGTTTTACTGACACTTGAGACTACAAACACAAACATGACACTGATCACAACACTACACAACACTAGTTCCCAACACAGACACTGACACAACACTGTATTTTCACAGTCACTACACAACACAACACAAGTCACAACACAACACAACACGTGGCACAACATGCACAACACCACAACACTACACAACACAACACAACACAACACAACACTTACACAACACAACAAAACACTACACAACACTACACAACACAACACTACACAAAAACAACACAACACTACACGAAACACAACACAACACTACACTACACAACACAACACTACACAACACAAGACTAATACAGGCACAACACAACACTACTTCAACACTCATTGTTGAATTTGCAATTTCCAACTAATGTTTTTGTCCAATGGCAACACAACACTACACAACTATAATATCTCTTCAACACAACACATGACAACACTTGAAAAGGATTTGCCAGTAGATTGTCAACTTGATTCATGATGATGACTGCAAACACAACACTTTTTTACAATGGCACTACACAACACTACACAACACAACACAACACAACACAACACTACACTACACAACACTACACAACACTACAGATGGGTTGACACAACACAACACAACACTACACTACACAACACATACACAACACTACAAACAGTAGTTTGTTATAGAACACAACAGAACAGTAGTCTAATGTTATAGAAGACAACCAAAACAGTAGTTTGTTACTACACAACACTACAGAACAGTAGTCACATACAAGACACTACACAACACTAGTTTGTTATACAACACAACACAACACAACACAACACTACACTACACAACACTACACAACACTACACAACACAGGACCAACACAGTACTACACTTACACAAGACAACAAAACACTAGTCAATGTTATACTAAGACAACACAACACTACACAAAACAACACAACACTACACGAAGACAACACAACACTACACTAATGTTATACACAACACTACACAACACAACACTATAGAAAGGGACAAACAAGTCTAATGTTAACAAGACACGACACAACACAACACAAAGGCACAACACAACACTACACAACACAACACAAAACAACTTTACCACTGCTACACCTGGTTTTCAGCAGAACCTTGTCTGGCAGCGAAACAGTTCATTCAGCCTCATTTACTACCTTTTAGAAAAACATAGCTGACTTGCTTAAACAAATGTGTTTTTTACTGACAATTGAGATGTACAAACTAGTTCAAATCATGACGTCAGTGATCTTCAAGTTGGAGCTTGAGAAAGAGGCCCGAGTTCCCAACTTGGAATTCAGAGTTGGATGACCTTTCAAAGTGTATTTTCCAGTCAGTAGCTCTGTTTTCTCAGAGTTCCCAGTTGTCTTGAACTCACTGAAGTCTGACATTTCCCAGTTCTGAGTTTCCAGTTGTTTTGAACGTGGGACCAGAAGTCATGCTGGATGGACACCATGGCCAATGTTGAATGTTTATCCTTTGAAGTTTGGAAAAGAGACCAAACACAGACTTGTCCCAGACACCCTACTCCACTGAATAGCAGGCTAGTGATTGCTTTGCAATGCTTGCAGTTAGTCACTGATTCCTTCCAAACCACTCATTGTTGAATTTGAAGATTTCCAGAACAGTAGTCTAATGTTTTAGAAGAATGGACCAGAGCACAGTATTTTTTATCTAAATATCTCTTCATCATTTCGTCTCACATGACAAGGATTGAAAACAGATTTGCCAGTAGATTGTCAACTTGATTCATGATGATGACTGCAAACTTGCTAGCTAAGAACTTTAACAGTTTTTACAATGTTTGCAAACTGAACAGTAGTCTAATGTTATAGAATGCCAAAATAACTAATGTTATAGAAACAGGCCAAAACAGTATATAATGTTTTTTATATTTTTCTTCAGTAGGCAAGGCAAAAAAGGACGGGTCTAATGTTATAATCCACAATCCCCTCTGAACATGTCTGGGTGGCAGGTAGTTGATGTAAAGAGAAAACAGTACGTGTTAAAATCCATAGATGTATAATTATTGTGCAATAGTAGTCTAATGTTATAGAAGAGAGGACCAGAACAGTAGTCTAATGTTATAGAAGAGAGGACCAGAACAGTAGTCTAATGTTATAGAAGAGAGGACCAGAACAGTAGTCTAATGTTATAGAAGAGAGGACCAGAACAGTAGTCTAATGTTATAGAAGAGAGGACCAGAACAGTAGTCTAATGTTATAGAAGAGAGGACCAGAACAGTAGTCTAATGTTATAGAAGAGAGGACCAGAACAGTATTCTAATGTTATAGAAGAGAGGACCAGAACAGTAGTCTAATGTTATAGAAGAGAGGACCAGAACAGTAGTCTAATGTTATAGAAGAGAGGACCAGAACAGTAGTTTGTTATAGAAGAGAGGACCAAAACAGTAGTCTAATGTTATAGAAGAGAGGACCAGAACAGTAGTCTAATGTTATAGAAGAGAGGACCAGAACAGTAGTCTAATGTTATAGAAGAGAGGACCAGAACAGTAGTCTAATGTTATAGAAGAGAGGACCAGAACAGTAGTCTGTTATAGAAGAGGACCAGAACAGTAGTCTGTTATAGAAGAGAGGACCAGAACAGTCTGTTATAGAAGAGAGGACCAGAACAGTAGTCTAATGTTATAGAAGAGAGGACCAGAACAGTAGTCTGTTATAGAAGAGAGGACCAGAACAGTAGTCTAATGTTATAGAAGAGAGGACCAGAACAGTAGTCTGTTATAGAAGAGAGGACCAGAACAGTAGTCTAATGTTATAGAAGAGAGGACCAGAACAGTAGTCTAATGTTATAGAAGAGAGGACCAGAACAGTAGTCTAATGTTATAGAAGAGAGGACCAGAACAGTAGTCTGTTATAGAAGAGAGGACCAGAACAGTAGTCTAATGTTATAGAAGAGAGGACCAGAACAGAGTCCAGAACAGAGGACCAGAACAGAGGACCAGAACAGTATTCTAATGTTATAGAAGAGGACCAGAACAGTAGTCTAAAGTTATAGACCTGAACAGGAGTCTAATGTTAACTGTCAGTCTATAGTCACATAGCCTGTTAACTCAGAAATAATTAACAGATTTAAGCATTTCATGCAGTTGAATTATACACCAAATGCACATTTTGACTGGAGAGGAGAAATATGATTTCTTTCTTTCAGCATCTTGAGAGAATGAATGCTAATTTAGGGACCGTCTGTAAAGGTGCTATCTTTATCAGCATCGTAAAAACTTATAGTACTACAACCACAGTTAGGACCGTCTGTAAAGGTGCTATCTTTATCAGCATCGTAAAACTTATAGTACTACAACCACAGTTAGAAGAGAACGTCTGTAAAGGTGCTATCTTTATCAGCAAACTTTACCAATATCATTCATTCAATCCATTTATAGAAATAATTAACAGATGACATCATTCATTCTATCCATTTATGACATCATTCATTCTATCCATTTTTTGACATCATTCATTCTATCCATTTATGACTTCATTCGTTCTATCCATTTATGACATCATTCATTCTATCCATTTATGACATCATTTATTCTATCCATTTATGACATCATTCATTCTATCCATTTATGACTCATTCATTCAATCCATTTATGACATCATTCATTCTATCCATTTATGACATCATTCATTCTATCCATTTATGACATCATTCTGGTGAGTAGGGATTTATTTAGTCTTCTAGGGAAACAAGTAATGACTGAAGAGAAGCTGCATGGATCTAATTATAGATAAGTTGACTCACAAATAGCATATCAAAATGTTGGAAATGATAGGCAAAAAAAATCATTTGGCTGTCCTTCACTGTGGCCTACAGCATATGTTCTATATTTAAGGGGTTAGGGTTGGGTGCAGGTGTGTTATTCACTTTGTCTCATATAGTTATTAACAATTGCGGGTGGGTGCGGGGGAACAAACAGCTGACCCACTGATCACTGCCCCCCCCCACACACACATAGTTCTTCACCAAATACTGTAGCTGTGGCACATTCTGCATAGTGTTCTCTTTCAACAGTATATTCTGCATAGTGATCTCCTTCAACAGTATATTCTGCATAGTGTTCTCCTTCAACAGTATATTCTGCATAGTGTTCTCCTTCAACAGTATATTCTGCATAGTGATCTCCTTCAACAGTATATTCTGCATAGTGTTCTCCTTCAACAGTATATTCTGCATAGTGATCTCCTTCAACAGTATATTCTGCATTCTGTAAATCCGACAACAACTCTATCCTCCTGATTCCTGCTTACAAGCGAAAATTAAAGCAGGAAGCACCAGTGACTCAGTCTATAAACAAGTGGTCAGATGAAGCAGATGCTAAACTACAGGACTGTTTTGCTATCACAGACTGGAACATGTTCCGGGATTCTTCCGATGGCATTGAGGAGTACACCACATCAGTCACTGGCTTTATAAATAATAATAAGTGCATTGTGGACGTCGTCCCTACAGTGACTGTACGTACATACCCCAACCAGAAGCCATGGATTACAGGCAACATTCGCACTGAGCTAAAGGGTAGAGCTGCCGCTTTCAAGGTGCGGGACTCTAACCCTCACAAGAAATCCCGCTATGCCCTGCGACGAATCATCAAACGGGGAAAACATCAATACGGGACTAAGATTGAATCATACTCCACCGGCTCTGACGCTATGTCGGACGTGGCAGGGTTTGCAAACTATTACAGACTACAAAGAGAAGCACAGCCAAGAGCTGCCCAGTGACATGAGCCTACCAGACAGTAAACACTTCTATGCTCCTTCGAGGCAAGCAACACTGAGGCATGCATGAGAGCGTCAGCTGTTCCGGACGACTTTGTGATCACGCTCTCGTAGCCGACGTGAGTAAGACCTTTAAACAGGTCAACATACACAAGGCTCTCCAGACGGATTACCAGGACGTGTGCTCCGGGCATGTGCTGACCAACTGGCAGGAGTCTTCACTGACATTTTCAACGTGTCCCTGATTGAGTCTGTAATACCAACATGTTTCAAGCAGATCACCATAGTCCCTGTGCCCAAGAACACAAAGGTAACCTGCCTAAATGACTACAGACCTGTAGCACTCACGTCCGTAGCCATGAAGTGCTTTGAAAGGCTGGTAAGGGCTCACATCAACACCATTATCCCAGAAACTCTAGACCCACTCTAATTTGCATACCGCCCAAACAGCTCCACAGATGATCTACTGCACTCCACACTGCTCTTTCCCACCTGGACAAAAGGAACACCTATGTGAGAATGCCATTCATTGACTACAGCTCAGCTTTCAACACCATAGTACCCTCAAAGCTCATCACTTTTAATTTTTAATTTAACCTTTATTTTCTAGGCAAGTCAGATAAGAACAAATTCTTATTTTCAATGATGGCCTAGGAACAGTATATTCTGGGTTAACTGGCTGTTCAGGGGCACAACGACAGATCTGTACCTTGTCAGCTCGGGGATTCGAACTTGCAACCTTTCGGTTACTAGTCCAACACTCTAACCACTAGGCTACCCTGCCGCCCCACTAAGCTAAGGATCCTGGGACTAAACACCTCCCTCTGCAACTGGATCTTGGACTTCCTGACGGGCCGCCTCAGGTGGTGAGGGTAGGTAGCAACACATCTGCCACGCTGATCCTCAACACTGGAGCTCCCCAGGGGTACGTGCTCAGTCCCCTCCTGTACTCCCTGTTCACCCACGACTGCATGGCCAAGCATGATTCCCAACACCGTCATTAAGTTTGCAGACAACACGACAGTTGTAGGCCTGATCACCGACAACGACGAGACAGCCTATAGGGAGGAGGTCAGAGATCTGGCCGGGTGGTGACAGAATAACAACCTATCCCTCAGCATAACCAAGACTAAGGTGATGATTGTGGACTACAGGAAAAGGAGGACCGAGCACGCCCCCATTCTCATTGACGGGACTGTAGTGGAGCAGGTTGAGATCTTCAAGTTCCTTGGTGTCCACATCAACAGCAAACTAGAATGGTCCAAACACACCAAGACAGTCTTGAAGAGGGCATGACAAAGCCTATTCCCCTCAGGAAACTAAAAATATTTGGCATTGGTCCTGAGATCCTCAAAGGTTCTACAGCTGCAACATCGAGAGTTGGTTGCATCACTGCCTGGGACAGCAGTTGCTCTGGCCTCCAACCGCAAGGCACTACAGAGGGTAGTGCGATCTCCCCAGTAGATCACCGGGGTTAAGCTGCCTTCCATCCAGGACCTCTACACCAGGCGGTGTCAGAGGAAGGCCCTAAAAATGGTCAAAGAGCCCAGCCACCCCAGTCATAGACTGTTCATGGCAAGCGGTACCGGAGTGCCAAATCTAGGACAACAAGGCATCTCAACAGTTTTACCCCTTCAAGCCATAAGACTCTGAACAGGTAATCAAATGGCTACCCGGACGATTTGCATTGTGTGCCCCCTCCAACCCCCCAACCCGTCTTTTACGCTGCTACTCTCTGTTTATCATATATGCATAGTCATTTTAACTATACATTCATGTGCATACTACCTGAATTGGGCCGACCAACCAGTGCTCCCAACACATTGGCTAACCGGGCTATCTGCATTGTGTCCCACCACCCGCCAACCCCCTCTTTTACGCTGCTGCTACTCTCTGTTCAACATATATATATGCATAGTCACTTTAACCATATCTACATGTACATACTACTTCAATCAGCCCGACTAACCGGTGTCTGTATGTAGCCTCACTACTTTCATAGCCTTGCTACAGTACATAGCCTGTCTTTTTACATTTTTTAAATGTCTTTACTTACCTATTGTTCACCTCATACCTTTTTTGCACTATTGGTTAGAGCCTGGAAGTAAGCATTTCACTGTAAGGTCTACCTACACCTGTTGTATTCGGTGCACGTGACAAATAAACTTTGATTTGATTTGCATAGTGTTCTCCTTCAACAGTGTCTTCTGCATAGTGTTCTACCTAATCGTTATTTTCTCAGCAAATATATCTGAATGAATTTGAATAAGACTGATTACTCAGAGTACCATGTGGTTTTAAGCAGTGAGTGTACCTGTGACTAAAGCACTTTATTTCATGTTTATTTCCAACTATACACGGTCTATTTCAGGTTTTTGATTCTCCTACACACCTGTGTTAAGTTGTTAGTATACGGATGTAGGATCTTAATTTGAGCCAGCAGCAACAGAAAATTTGATTTATTATGTGGATTATAATTCATGGACATTCTTGTAGAAGTTAATACATTTTTCATTTTAGCTAATCAAGTCTGTAACTTGAAAGTGTAAATGACAAACTTTAGACATTTTTTAAAATTCAAATACACTACAAATTTGCATTTCCTGCCGGGCAGGAAAATTCTCAGCAAAAAAAATTAAAAATAAATGAGTGATCAAATTACGATCCTACATCTGTAGATGTGCGAAAGTGCATTGTGCAAAGGTTTTTTGTTCCCTTGCGCAGCACATTGACATCCTGTGTGTGTATCATACAGGAGCGTATGCGTAAACTGCTGAAGGTGTATGAGTTGCTGGGAGGAGAGGAGGACATCGTTAACCCTACCAACGAACTCATCAAGGAGGGACACATCCTCAAACTGTCGGCTAAGAACGGCACCTCACAGGACAGATACCTCATCCTGGTGAGTGAGTCATTGTAACAGTGGGAGTGTGAAAATGGCAAAGCTGTTGATACGTTGGGGCGAACACTGTTCACTGCTTTAAATCATGTTGTGATTTATGTTGTGAATCTAAAATGCAACTAATACTGTCTGTCTCTGTCTCTCTCTCTCTCTCTCTCTCTCTCTCTCTCTCTCTGTCTGTCTGTCTGTCTGTCTGTCTGTCTGTCTGTCTGTCTGTCTCTCTCTCTCTCTCTCTCTCTCTCTCTCTCTCTCTCTCTCTGTCTCTCTCTCTCTCTCTCTCTGTCTGTCTGTCTGTCTGTCTGTCTCTCTCTCTCTCTCTCTCTCTCTCTCTCTCTGTCTCTCTCTCTCTCTCTCTCTCTCTCTCTCTCTCTGTCTCTCTCTCTCTCTCTCTCTCTCTCTGTCTCTCTGTCTGTCTGTCTGTCTGTCTGTCTGTCTCTCTCTCTCTCTCTCTCTCTCTCTCTCTCTCTGTCTCTCTCTCTCTCTCTCTCTCTCTCTCTCTCTCTCTGTCTCTCTCTCTCTCCCCTCTCTCTCTCTCTCTCTCTCTCTCTCTCTCTCTCTGTCTCCCCCCTCTCTCTCTCTGCAGTTCAATGATAGGTTATTGTACTGCGTCCCTAAACTGAGGTTGATTGGTCAGAAGTTTGGGGTGAGGGCCAGGATTGATGTGGATGGGATGGAGCTGAAGGAGAGCAGCAGCGTTAACGTTCCCAGAACCTTCCTGGTGTCTGGGAAACAGCGCTCACTAGAGCTCCAGGCCAGGTGAGGGCAGCGCATTCTCTTCCTCTATCTTGAATTAGAAGCTTTTGAGTTGTTACATTATTTTTTATTTTTTTAAATAATCTCTGCTTTTAGCAATGGACACATTTCACAATGAATTGCAATTAATATTTAACTCAAAGCCATTTGTCTATTGTGAGTAGGACTGAAGAAGAGAAGAGAGATTGGATCCAAGCTATCCAGGCCACTATCCAAAGACATGAACAGACGCTCGCCACATTCCACCATCTCAACTGTTCTCTCCGAGATGAGGACTACACTCCTCCCAACTCACCTGTAAGATACTATACAACCCCCAGTCCCTAACCCCTAACCCCTAACCCCTAGTCCCTAACCCCTAGTCCCTAACCCCTAACCCCTAACCCCTAACTACACTCCCCCAACCCCTGTAAGATACTAATTGTCCCTAACCCCTAGTCCCTAACCCCTAGCCCTAACCCCTAACCCTAACCCCTAACCCCTAACCCCTAGTCCCTAACCCCTAGTCCCTAACCCCTAGCCCTAACCCCTAACCCCTAACCCCTAGCCCCTAACCCCTAGTCCCTAACCCCTAGCCCTAACCCCTAACCCCTAACCCCTAACCCCTAGCCCCTAGGACTACACTCCTCCCAACTCACCTGTAAGATACTATATTGCCCCTAACCCCTAGTCCCTAACCCCTAGCCCTAACCCCTAACCCCTAACCCCTAGTCCCTAACCCCTAGTCCCTAACCCCTAGCCCTAACCCCTAGTCCCTAACCCCTAGTCCCTAACCCCTATCCCCTAACCCCTAACCCCTATCCCCTAGTCCCTAACCCCTAACCCCTAGCCCTAACCCCTAACCCCCCTAACCCCTAGCCCTAACCCCTAACCCCTAACCCCTAACCCCTAGCCCTAACCCTAACCCCTAACCCCCCCTAGCCCCCCCTAACCCCTAACCCCTAGGACTACACTCCTCCCAACTCACCTGTAAGATACTATATTGCCCCTAACCCCTAGTCCCTAACCCCTAAACCCCTAACCCCTAACCCCTAGCTCCTAGGACTACACTCCTCCCAACTCACCTGTAAGATACTATATTGCCCCTAACCCCTAACCCCTAGCCCATAACCCCTATCCCTAAACCCCTATCCCTAAACCCCTAGCCCCTAACCCCTACTCTCTAGCCCATAACCCCAAGCCCCTAACCCCTAGCCCTAACCCCTAGCCTTAAACTCCTAGCCCCTAACCCCTAGCCCTAACCCCTAGCCCATAACCCCTAGCCCTAAACCCCTAGCCCCTAACCCCTACTCCCTAGCCCATAACCTCTAGCCCCTAACCCCTAGCCCTAACCGCTAGCCCATAACCCCTAGCCCTAACCCCTAGCCTTAAACCCCTAGCCTCTAACCCCTAACCCCTACTCCCTAGCCCATAACCCCTAGCACCTAACCCTTAGCCCCTAATCCCTAGCCCCTAACACCTAGTCCCTA
>NC_068447.1:3648077-3670577 GCF_023373465.1 Oncorhynchus keta | reverse complement strand
GGAAAGTGTTCAGAGTTCAGGGCCCGTCTGCTCTACGACAACAACAGGGCTAACAGGGTGTGCATCGCCTGCTACACCACCCTAGTGGGGGTTCCCCCCTCCCCCGCCAGTCTGACAAGCAGCACATACAGAAGACGGTCAATATTAGAGGTATGTAGCAGATCCTGACTGCTGTAGAACGGTTAAAGGAGAGACCAGAGATAATATATATAGGTAAGATAACAGAACCTCTATAAAAACAGACACTTCAGAAGTCCTGACTGCTGTAGAACGGTTAATTAAAGGAGAGACCAGAGATAATATTTATAGGTAAGATAACAGAACCTCTATAAAAACAGACACTTCAGAAGTCCTTACTGCTGTAGAATGGTTAAAGGAGAGACCAGAGATAGTATATATAGGTAAGATAACAGAACCTCTATAAAAACAGACACTTCAGAAGGTTCTGCTGAAGGTGTGAGTCCTGACTGAAAGCCTTGGTCAAACACATTACCAAAAGTTATACCAAGGACATGCATTTATGTCAAATACTTTTCTACATTTTTTAACTGTAGTTGAGAAGTTAAAGACAGGAGTGATGTAATATACTGGTGTGTGTGTGTGTGTGTGTGTGTGTGTGTGTGTGTGTGTGTGTGTGTGTGTGTGTGTGTGTGTGTGTGTGTGTGGTCTACAGAAACAGGCATCGGTGGCAGCAGAGAACAGTGTGATGTGTAGCTTCCTCCACCACATGGAGAAGGGAGCAGGCAGAGGCTGGCAGAAAGCCTGGTTTGTCATCCCAGAGAATGAACCACTGGTGCTGTACATATACGGTGCTCCTCAGGTGAGATGACCTGTTATAACACCTCTATTAACCTGTTATAACAACCCTATTAATCTGTTATAACACCCCCTATGAACCCGTTATAACACCCCCTATTAACCTGTTATTACACCCCTATTAACCTGTTATAACACCCCTATGAACCTGTTATAACACCCCCTATTAACCTGTTATAACACCCCTATTAACCTGTTATAACAACCCTATTAACCTGTTATTACACCCCTATTAACCTGTTATAACACCCCTATTAACCTGTTATAACACCCCTATTAACCTGTTATTACACCCCTATTAACCTGTTATAACACCCCTATTAACCTGTTATAACACCCCTATTAACCTGTTATTACACCCCTATTAACCTGTTATAACACCCCTATTAACCTGTTATAACACCCCTATTAACCTGTTATAACACCCCTATTAACCTGTTATTACACCCCTATTAACCTGTTATTACACCCCTATTAACCTGTTATTACACCCCTATTAACCTGTTATAACAACCCTATTAACCTGTTATAACACCCCTATTAACCTGTTATAACACCCCTATTAACCTGTTATAACACCCCTATTAACCTGTTATAACACCCCTATTAACCTGTTATAACACCCCTATTAACCTGTTATAACACCCCTATTAACCTGTTATTACACCCCATATTAACCTGTTATTAAGGTGTTAGACTGGTATTAACTGTTATAACACCCCTATTAACCTTAGACTGTTATTAGACTGTTATTAGACTGGTTTTAACTGGTATTACACTGGTATTAACCTTGTTATACACCCCTATTAACTGTTATAACACTTTTAACTGGTTATAGACTGGTGTTAGACTGGTGTTAGACTGGTGTTAGACTGGTTAGACTGGCGTTAGACTGTTATTAGACTGGTTTTATACTGGTGTTAGGCTGGTGTTAGACTGTTGTTAGACTTGTTAGACTGGTGTTAGACTTGTTAGACTGGTGTTAGACTTGTTAGACTGGTGTTAGACTGTTGTCAGACTGGTGTTAGACTGTTGTCAGACTGTTGTCAAACTTGTTAGACTGTTGTTAGACTGTTGTTAGACTTGTTAGACTGGTGTTAGACTGTTGTTAGACTTGTTAGACTGTTGTTAGACTGTTGTCAGACTTGTCAGACTGTTGTCAGACTTGTTAGTCTGTTGTCAGACTTGTTAGACTGGTGTTAGACTGTTGTCAGACTTGTTAGACTTGTCAGACTGTTGTCAGACTTGTCAGACTGTTGTTAGACTTAGACCGCCGAGACTGCTGATAGACCGCTGATAGACTATTGTTAGACTGATAGACCGCTGATAGACTATTGTTAGACAGCTGATAGACTATTGTTAGACTGCTGTTAGACTATTGTTAGACTGCTGTAGACTGTTGTTAGACTGTTGTAGACTTTGTTAGACTGTTGTTAGACTGTTGTCAGACTTGATAGACTGCTGTTAGACTGTTGTTAGACTTGTTAGACTGTTGTTAGACTGTTGATAGACTTTGTCAGACTGTTGATAGACTATTGTTAGACTGCTGATAGACTATTGTTAGACTGGTGTTAGACTATTGTTAGACTGTTGTCAGACTTGTTAGACTGTTGTCAGACTTGTTAGACCTGTTGTAGACTTTGTTAGACTGGTGTTAGACTGTTATCAGACTTGTTAGACTTGTCAGACTGTTGTCAGACTTGTCAGACTGTTGTTAGACTTGTTAGACTGGTGTTAGACTTGTTAGACTGGTGTTAGACTGTTGTCAGACTGGTGTTAGACTGTTGTCAGACTTGTCAGACTGTTGTCGGACTGTTGTCAGACTTGTTAGACTGTTGTCAGACTTGTTAGACTGTTGGCAGACTGTTGTTAGACTGGTGTTAGACTGGTGTTAGACCGCTGATAGGCCGCTGATAGACAGCTGATAGACCGCCGATACGCCGCTGATAGACCGCCGATAGACTGCTGATAGACCGCTGATAGACTATTGTTAGACCGCTGATAGACCGCTGATAGACTATTGTTAGACCGCTGATAGACTATTGTTAGACCGCTGATAGACTATTGTTAGACCGCTGATAGACTATTGTTAGACCGCTGATAGACTATTGTTAGACCGCTGATAGACTATTGTTAGACCGCTGATAGACTATTGTTAGACCGCTGATAGACCGCTGATAGACTATTGTTAGACCGCTGATAGACTATTGTTAGACCGCTGATAGACTATTGTTAGACCGCTGATAGACCGCTGATAGACTATTGTTAGACCGCTGATAGACTATTGTCAGACCGCTGATAGACCGCTGATAGACTATTGTTAGACCGCTGATAGACTATTGTTAGACCGCTGATAGACTATTGTTAGACCGCTGATAGACTATTGTCAGACCGCTGATAGACTATTGTTAGACTGCTGATAGACTATTGTTAGACCGCTGATAGACTATTGTCAGACCGCTGATAGACTATTGTTAGACCGCTGATAGACCGCTGATAGACTATTGTCAGACCGCTGATAGACTATTGTTAGACCGCTGATAGACTATTGTTAGACCGCTGATAGACTATTGTTAGACCGCTGTTAGACCGCTGATAGACTATTGTTAGACCGCTGATAGACCGCTGATAGACTATTGTCAGACCGCTGATAGACTATTGTTAGACCGCTGATAGACTATTGTTAGACCGCTGTTAGACCGCTGATAGACTATTGTTAGACCGCTGATAGACTATTGTTAGACTGCTGTTAGACCGCTGATAGACTATTGTCAGACCGCTGATAGACTATTGATAGACCGCTGATAGACTATTGTTAGACTGCTGATAGACTATTGTTAGACCGCTGATAGACTATTGTTAGACCGCTGATAGACTATTGTCAGACCGCTGATAGACTATTGTTAGACCGCTGATAGACTATTGTCAGACCGCTGATAGACTATTGTCAGACCGCTGATAGACTATTGTTAGACCGCTGATAGACTATTGTCAGACCGCTGATAGACTATTGTTAGACCGCTGATAGACTATTGTCAGACCGCTGATAGACTATTGTTAGACCGCTGATAGACTATTGTTAGACCGCTGATACACTATTGTTAGACCGCTGATAGACCGCTGATAGACTATTGTTAGACCGCTGATAGACTATTGTTAGACCGCTGATAGACTATTGTCAGACCGCTGATAGACTATTGTTACCGCTGATAGACCGCTGATAGACTATTGTCAGACCGCTGATAAACCGCTGATAGACTATTGTTAGACCGCTGATAGACTATTGTCAGACTATTGTTAGACCGCTGATAGACTATTGTCAGACCGCTGATAGACTATTGTCAGACCGCTGATAGACCGCTGATAGACTATTGTCAGACCGCTGATAGACTATTGTTAGACCGCTGATAGACTATTGTTAGACCGCTGATAGACCGCTGATAGACTATTGTTAGACCGCTGATAGACTATTGTTAGACCGCTGATAGACCGCTGATAGACTATTGTTAGACCGCTGATAGACTATTGTTAGACCGCTGATAGACCGCTGATAGACTATTGTCAGACCGCTGATATACTATTGTCAGACCGCTGATAGACTATTGTTAGACCGCTGATAGACTATTGTTAGACCGCTGATAGACTATTGTCAGACCGCTGATAACCCGCATAGACTATTGTTAGACCGCTGATAGACCGCTGATAGACTATTGTCAGACCGCTGATAGACTATTGTTAGACCGCTGATAGACTATTGTCAGACCGCTGATAGACTATTGTTAGACCGCTGATAGACCGCTGATAGACTATTGTCAGACCGCTGATAGACTATTGTCAGACCGCTGATAGACTATTGTCAGACCGCTGATAGACTATTGTTAGACCGCTGATAGACCGCTGATAGACTATTGTTAGACCGCTGATAGACTATTGTTAGACCGCTGATAGACTATTGTCAGACCGCTGATAGACTATTGTCAGACCGCTGATAGAATATTGTCAGACCGCTGATAGACTATTGTCAGACCGCTGATAGACTATTGTTAGACCGCTGATAGACTATTGTCAGACCGCTGATAGACTATTGTCAGACCGCTGATAGACTATTGTTAGACCGCTGATAGACCGCTGATAGACTATTGTCAGACCGCTGATAGACTATTGTTAGACCGCTGATAGACTATTGTTAGACCGCTGTTAGACCGCTGATAGACTATTGTCAGACCGCTGATAAACTATTGATAGACTATTGTTAGACCGCTGATAGACTATTGTCAGACCGCTGATAAACCGCTGATAGACTATTGTCAGACCGCTGATAAACCGCTGATAGACTATTGTCAGACCGCTGATAAACCGCTGATAGACTATTGTCAGACCGCTGATAAACCGCTGATAGACTATTGTCAGACCGCTGATAGACCGCTGATAGACTCAGATAATGAACCACTGGAGCTCTACATATACTCCTCAGGTGAGATGAGATGTGTGAGAGGCTTAGCTACGTGCTTGTACTTCCACTGAACATCCTGAATTAAGTGATTCTAATTCTGACCGTTTACTTGCTGTGTTTACCCTCCTTCAGGATGTGAAAGCCCAGCGCTCTGTCCCTCTGATTGGCTTCGAGGTCTCCCTTCCTGAGTCATGTGACCGCATGGAACGCCGCTTCTCCTTCAAAATCAGCCAATCACACCTTACGCTCTACTTCAGCGCCGACGGGGAGGAGCTACAGCGCCGCTGGACAGAGGTCCTATCACGTGCAGGGAGAGGGGAGGAGCTACAGGCTCACGGTTCAATCATAGAGACCCTAGAGGAGGAAGGGGAGGAGACTGCAACCTCGGGAGAAAATACGTGATTGGTTAGAAGGCATAAAATCAGTATTAGATCATCTGCTGTATACACATAAAAACTACAAACTACAAACTACAAACTATACAGATCATGAGCAGCACATATGCACAGTCTAAAACTTAGAAACACACACACACACACACACACACACACACACACACACACACACACACACACACACACACACACACACACACACACACACACACACACACACACACACACACACACACACACAGACATACACACACACACACACACACACACACACACACACACACACACACACACACACACACACACACACACACACACACACACACACACACACACACACACACACACACAGATTTACAGACACACAGACACACACCTCTCTGTATTTAATGTCAGTGATCAGTCAGTTGCATGATAATCTGCGGGTCCGTTTCTTTCAGTCAGTGTATTGCTCATCGTCTCATTAGTGAACCAGTGTTTGCAATAACGAAACAATGCCAGTCGAAGGAAAGTGTTGCTCCTTCTCCTCCCTTCAGAAGAAATACATTACATGAAGATTAGTGTGTCATAGTGATTTTACATCCTTTCATTCTGAGCACAGAACAGACATCCTCCTCTGTACCATTTCCCAATCCATGTTGATGATGTCATGTTTAGAACATTGAGTGGTTACTATGCTGTCTGAGTGTTCTAGGGTTCTGAGTGTTCTAGGGTTCTATGGTTCCGAGTGTTCTATGGTTCTGAACGTGTGTAACTCTCCACAGAAGGAAGTAGAAAGCTGATTATACCCTACAGCTGTGTTTCTGTGTCTGTTTCTCGATGTGAAATGGCTGTTGTTTGGATGGTGATGGTGATTGTAAATCCTATCCTATCTGTTACTTTCTTCCTAATGCAATGAGATGATTCCTGAAGGGCTGGACAGTGTTGGAATATAATGATGGACTGAGGGCTAACTGACCCCTGGACGGAGGGACGGACAGAGACTGTCCCTGAATCCCTGGCCCTTTGGCTGAAGAGAAGAGGAAACGATATGGCTGTCTGCTACAACTGCTCGCTCCCGAGTCTGCTCTTGGGGATGTTAAGCTACAGATGGAGGATCATAATATGAGACAGTTTGCTACAGCTGGAATCCTGCAGCAACAGGAAATGTGAATTAATACGTGGATTATAATAAATTAACCTTTTTTTTTTTTAAGTAAGGGTTGATAATGAAAATTGTTACGCCAAATCAAGTCTGAAATTTTAAAGTGTACAAACAAACAAACAAACAAACCTTAGAAGCGTTTTTTAAACCTTGAATATACTACAAGTTTGCACAAAAGAGTGATCAAATGAAGGTCCATCATCTGTATAGCCTTACACTCTTACAGTCACCAAATGGTATCCTTCCTCCTCAAGCACTCTCTCTCGTCATCATCTGTATAGCCTTTCCCGTCTACTCTGGGAGGATGTGTTACACTCTTACAGTCTCCAAGTGGTATCCTTCCTCCTCAAGCACTCTCTCTCGTCATCATCTGTATAGCCTTTCCCGTCTACTCTGGGAGGATGTGTTACACTCTTACAGTCTCCAAGTGGTATCCTTCCTCCTCAAGCACTCTCTCTCGTCGGGTTCGGCTGTATAGAATTTAGAATATAGAATTCCCCAATTTGAAACTGTCCCTTATTATGGAAAATAGTTTGCTTAGTTCTTAGTACCGGGGAGCAAGTTGTTTTGTACGTAGAGCGTGGAAAGAAGATGCTGTTCCATTACCACAGGTAACGAGCTATTAAAAGAAGATTTAAAAAAATATATATATATATATTATTTTTAGAGGTTTGACTCCAATTGAAAAAGTTACGTTTCTGGCCCCTTTCTCACTTTTGACAATTAGACACAGTGTTTTCTAACCGTTTAAATCCCTCGATGCCCATGTTATCTCTAGAGCCAAGGGCCCACTGATGAATAGAGGATTGAACCCATCTATAACTGAATGCATTCTTTATTAAAAAGCATGTATTTAGTTCCTGACTTGCAGAATCTTTCTGACTCCCTAAAACTAAACGCTTACATTTTTTTTTTTAAGACATCGGTCCCAATGTCTTGACAAGTGTTACAACACACCCCTCTGCCACCTAGTGGAGACAGACAGTATTACACTGTGTTACAACACACCCCTCTGCCACCTAGTGGAGACAGACAGTATTACACTAAGAGCGGCTGCAAAAAGCAGGGAATTAGTTGTTTGCCTGTTTGTATCTGGAAGAGACAGCGTGAGGAGGTATAGAAAGACTGATGAAATACACCACTGTCCATAAAATAATTTCTCTTTCTAAAACATGGTAATATAGCTGGAGCTTCTCGTGTCAGAGATGTATTTATAATATTGTACTAATGAAGCCCTTAGTAGAGACATTGACAACGTCTTCCCAATTTCCACCGATCTGTTTAGACTACGGTACATTGGGATGTGGTTGTGCTGTTGGGTGAGAAAGCATGTTGTGTTGACAGATTTACAATAGAGAGAGAGAGAGAGACAGAGAGAGTGAGAGTGAGAGAGAGAGACAGAGAGAGAGAGACAGAGAGAGAGAGAGTGTGTGCGAGAGAGAGAGAGAGAGAGAGAGAGAGAGAGAGAGAGAGAGAGAGAGAGAGAGAGAGAGAGAGAGAGAGAGAGAGAGAGAGAGAGAGAGAGAGAGGCGGGGAAGGGGGGAGACTTAAGAGATTTCAGAAATGGCTTCTGTTTGTATCATTCTAACCAGTGGTATCTGACTTAATGAGAGTGTTTTACTAGTTAATACAGAGAATGATACAGTATATATGAAACAGCAAAAATAGAGTTTAATATTTTAGATGTTTTAATGAATCTGGGTTGTTTATGTATGGTTTTTTTTTTACATGCATTTGCATTGTAAATATAATTTATTCTCCTCTCGGCCCAGTTTTGTGGGTGAGGTGTAAGTCTACATGTGTCATTGCTGTCATATTGGTGCCGTCTAGATTGGACTTCACATTATCGTGGTTGAACTACTTTTGGAAATCCCAGAACTTCTACAATAACTACTAACTACAGTATCAGTCTGAAGATGATGATGTTAATGAACATAACGGAAAAGGGAATAGATACTAGCCTGGTACCAGGTCTATTTGTGCTGTTTTTGCCAACTCATCCATTAAAAACATCCATTGGAGTTGGCCAGACAGCACCAACAGATCTGGGACCAGGCTAAACTGAAACGTTGTCTTTGTTTTTACCCCTAAACTAGTAACTCAACGTGGTGATTGGTCGAATCGATGAATTCCAAAGGTATATCTTCTTCTTTTTTTTTTAAATACAGCTGAACAATTGTTTTGGATTGATATTGCTTTGTTATTGGTGCTCTTTGTTGCCTGAGAGAAACAGTCAGTAGCTTAGCTACAGTATAATAACGCCAGATAGACAACACCAGGTATAAGGTGCCGTGTGTAAATATTGACATTCCAGTGTGTGCTTGACTTTGCCGTCCATCCAGCCTCTACTGTACCTAGCCTGGTACCAGATCTGCTTGTGCTGTCTAACCTAGCCTGGTACCAGATCTGCTTGTGCTGTCTAACCTAGCCTGGTACCAGATCTGCTTGTGCTGTCTAACCTCGCCTGGTACCAGATCTGCTTGTGCTGTCTAACCTAGCCTGGTACCAGATCTGCTTGTGCTGTCTAACCTAGCCTGGTACCAGATCTGCTTGTGCTGTCTAACCTAGCCTGGTACCAGATCTGCTTGTGCTGTCTAACCTAGCCTGGTACCAGATCTGCTTGTGCTGTCTAACCTAGCCTGGTACCAGATCTGCTTGTGCTGTCTAACCTAGCCTGGTACCAGATCTGCTTGTGCTGTCTAACCTAGCCTGGTACCAGATCTGCTTGTGCTGTCTAACCTCGCCTGGTACCAGATCTGCTTGTGCTGTCTAACCTAGCCTGGTACCAGATCTGCTTGTGCTGTCTAACCTAGCCTGGTACCAGATCTGCTTGTGCTGTCTAACCCAACTCTGTGACAACTCTTGAGCAAGCAGCACAAACAGGTCTGAGTCCAGGCCCCGCCCACTTCATGTGCCAAGAACACAGATTCAAAGTGTTGGTTTAAATCTGAATACCTATACATTAGGTCACGTTGATCCCCACGTCCCCTCTATGAAAGAATGTTCATGTTGAATTATAGCATATATATACTTTTATCTATCTGCACTATAGAGTGTTGACGAGTGTCAGTCTTGTCTCCAAACAGCACAGACAACAGGACCACGACTGTCTGCGCACATAACAATACTGTCGATAAAGTTTATATAAATTAGTTTGCTGGGACATTACATTACCACGGTAACAGCTACAACATGCCTTACAGTACAGTTTTATAGCTTCTTAGGACATAATCCAGTCAACACCGCTTTATGTCACCTCTGCTTTTGCCAATGTACACGTGGGGATACTACGGTACGATTGAGGCTCTCAGTGTAACGGATGTGAAACGGCTAACATAGTTAGCGGTGCGCGCTACTAAATAGCGTTTCAATCGGTAACGTCACTTTGCTCTGAGACCTTGAAGTAGTAGGAAATGTGTTATAGTCTCACTGAGTGTAAAGGTCATAATGTGATACAGTTATGTCCTCTTTTCGTGAATGACACAACAGTATATATGTTTTATTGTCAATAGGAATGGAGTGTCACTGTTATTATAATTATTATTAGGATTATTCTTATTACTAATAATAATATTAGTGGCAGGCCACTGGGTACCATTGTATGTCGATATACATATGAAATCTGTGCAAGATAACGATGAAATGTTTATGAGTTTAAAAAAAATAAAAGGAAGACTACAGGTCTATGTGTCATTACGGTGTTTGGTTCTCTGAAACACTGAGATTATTATTAGGTTTATTCCATATTCAATCTAAATAGATGATCTAATTAATTCATTAATCAAAATCAACATGACGCCTTTCCGATGGGTGAAACTTCTGGACATTTATTCCATGTGTCATCAGTAGGACCTACATGAAAACAACATTTAATCAATTTGTCATCAAGTAGGCCTGAATACAAAACAACATTTATGCCATGTCATCAGTAAGCGTACATAAAAACAACATTTATTCCATGTTTAATCAGTAGGACTGCATCATAGCAGTAAATAAGAGGATATAGCTTCTGGTATAGTTTTGTGATTTGCGACCTTTGTGACAAGCAGATGAAATATTTGGTAAGTGGAAAACAACCTCTAAACTGGCCTATGTACATTCGTGGTTCTCTTTACGCAATCCTATTGGCTGAAGAACATTCTAGCCCTGCCTACCCGACCCGTTCATTGGAAACCTGGCTTGTCCGTCAAAGCTCGAACGATCCTTCGTTCAGTGTTGACGGAAAAAAAAGCAATACGGACACTCCTTTACCTGCAATACCGATATGTTGTATCTTTTTAATTGGGTTAAACTTAGGTTAAGGTTATAGTTACGGCGAAGGCAAGAGTCGTTTTTACAGGTCAGGAGTGTTCCTTGTAGCCTCTCTCCCTGGTTGACGTCGGCGAGGATTTCTCCTACTTTCACCCCACTTCTCGTAATAGAACGGTTCGCAGAATGATTTGATCACAACTCCCCCCCCCCCTCGCAGCTACACGGAACGAACACGGCTCATTCATAACGGTGTTTGTGCGGTGATAGTCTCGTTCTCTCTCTCTCTCTCTCTCTCTCTCTCTCTCTCTCTCTCTCTCTCTCTCTCTCTCTCTCTCTCTCTCTCTCAGTCTCTCTCTCTCTCTGTCTCTCTCTCTGTCTTTCTGGATTTGAAGCTGCAGTATTGATTATTCGATCCTGCTAAGATACTATCTTTGAATAGTAACTCAGGAACCGACTTGGTAGAGAAATGTCTACCTATAACGAGGGGCAGAACAGCGAGGAAACGGGGAGATTTGATTCGTATCAAAATCGCGTTTTGGTACAGCGAGCGCCTCACGAACAGCCGCAGACTGTGTTCGTCATTCTTGACACGGCCGAAGCGCTGAATTTGATCAGGTGAGTCAAAGATACACACACACACCTATATATTTATATAAATAGATAGATGACAGCTATTTTATTCCGTTGGATATAGATTTCCATCTATTATCTCCCACTGGTCTACTTATAAAACCAGTAGAACTACTGGGCATTTTGACCTAATTTGTTGAGTAAATGTTCTGGGATGGCATCACTCTCTGATATATATATATATATATATATATATATATATATATATGCAGCTGCAGTATCAGAAAGTAAGTGTTCTGGTAGACAGAAAGCTCTCTGTCTAAGCAAGGTGATTAATAGACACACACACACATGGGGTCACTAATTCTGCTTAGATGTGTAGGGTGAGTCATCTCCTTCAGCATTGGGCTTATCTGTTGTCTACTGGACAGGATGCCATGAATGACATGCTATGGGGGGGGGGGCAGGTAGCCTAGTGGTCAGAGTGTTGGGCTGCTAACTGGGATATTGCTAGATCGAATCCCCCGAGCTGACAAGGTAAAAATCTGTCGATCTGCCCCTGAACAGGGCAGTTAAACCCACTGTTCCTGGGCCGTCATTGTAAATAAGAATGTGTTCTTAAACTGGCTTGCCTGGTTAAATAAAGGTAAAATAAAAAAATCACAACCGTGTCGGAGGAAAGATGTGAACCAATACAGTAACATGGAATGTGTGTTGTTCACTCCTGTGGCATCAATAAAACCAATGTTCTACCATGGAGCTTAATTCATTAGTAGGTGGCATGTCAGACAGCCCTGGCAAACTGGTTATCATCTGAGATGGTTTTGTAGTGGAGGATTGCAGTTGGATGTATTTATTATTTTAAGATAAGATCATGAGAGGGGGGTGTGTAGTAGTAGTAGTAGTAGTATGTGTGCCTGTATACCAATTAGCAACCTTGACCTGAAATAAAAAGCCAAAGTGCATTTGATTCCACATAGCTGTTAAGTTTGCATTCCTGTTATAGTTGAAACGGACCCACTAAACTGTTGCTCTTATAGATGAAACGGACCCACTACACTGTTGCTGTTATAGTTGAAACGGACCTACTAAACTGTTGCTGTTATAGTTGAAACGGACCCACTAAACTGTTGCTGTTATAGTTGAAACGGACCCACTAAACTGTTGCTGTTATAGTTGAAACGGACCCACTACACTGTTGCTGTTATAGTTGAAACGGACCCACTACACTGTTGCTGTTATAGTTGAAACGGACCCACTACACTGTTGCTGTTATAGTTGAAACGGACCCACTACACTGTTGCTGTTATAGTTGAAACGGACCTACTAAACTGTTGCTGTTATAGTTGAAACGGACCCACTAAACTGTTGCTGTTATAGTTGAAACGGACCCACTACACTGTTGCTGTTATAGTTGAAACGGACCCACTACACTGTTGCTGTTATAGTTGAAACGGACCCACTAAACTGTTGCTGTTATAGTTGAAACGGACCCACTACACTGTTGCTGTTATAGTTGAAACGGACCCACTAAACTGTTGCTGTTATAGTTGAAACGGACCTACTAAACTGTTGCTGTTATAGTTGAAACGGACCCACTAAACTGTTGCTGTTATAGTTGAAACGGACCTACTAAACTGTTGCTGTTATAGTTGAAACGGACCCACTAAACTGTTGCTGTTATAGTTGAAACGGACCCACTAAACTGTTGCTGTTATAGTTGAAACGGACCCACTAAACTGTTGCTGTTATAGTTGAAACGGACCCACTACACTGTTGCTGTTATAGTTGAAACGGACCCACTAAACTGTTGCTGTTATAGTTGAAACGGACCCACTAAACTGTTGCTGTTATAGTTGAAACGGACCCACTAAACTGTTGCTGTTATAGTTGAAACGGACCCACTAAACTGTTGCTGTTATAGTTGAAACGGACCCACTACACTGTTGCTGTTATAGTTGAAACGGACCTACTAAACTGTTGCTGTTATAGTTGAAACGGACCCACTAAACTGTTGCTGTTATAGTTGAAACGGACCCACTAAACTGTTGCTGTTATAGTTGAAACGGACCTACTAAACTGTTGCTGTTATAGTTGAAACGGACCCACTAAACTGTTGCTGTTATAGTTGAAACGGACCCACTAAACTGTTGCTGTTATAGTTGAAACGGACCCACTAAACTGTTGCTGTTATAGTTGAAACGGACCCACTAAACTGTTGCTGTTATAGTTGAAACGGACCCACTAAACTGTTGCTGTTATAGTTGAAACGGACCTACTAAACTGTTGCTGTTATAGTTGAAACGGACCCACTAAACTGTTGCTGTTATAGTTGAAACGGACCCACTAAACTGTTGCTGTTATAGTTGAAACGGACCCACTAAACTGTTGCTGTTATAGTTGAAACGGACCTACTAAACTGTTGCTGTTATAGTTGAAACGGACCTACTACACTTGTATTTTTGTTACACTTTCAATGTCCACATGTTGTTGTATAAAAAGGCAAGTTGCATAATGTGATTTAACTATGATGATTTACCGGGCTATAACGTTAGCTGTAATTCAGTAAACTCTTAACACGTCTTGAAAGTTACCCAATCTGTATTTTATGTTTTGAATGGGTTTTAAATTCCTGGACGGTTGTTGTAACATACTGTCTCCTCGTGTGTGTGTGTGTGTGTGTGTGTGTGTGTGTGTGTGTGTGTGTGTGTGTGTGTGTGTGTGTGTGTGTGTGTGTGTGTGTGTGTGTGTGTGTGTGTGTGTGTGTGTGTGTGTGTGTGTGTGTGTGTGCCATGCGTGTGGACCTTGTGTCTGAGTGGAAATGACTCAGCAGAATTCTCCCTCTCAGCTCAATTTTATGGTTTCCTGTAGGTCACATCCCAAATTAAACCCTATTTCCTTTATAGTGCACTACTTGTCATGGTCCCTGATCTAAAGTAGTGCACTATATAGGTGCCATTTGGGACTATATTTCCTATCTACAGCCTGGTCTGGGATGAATGTAGATCTGCTGAGGGGTTGTTATTTAGTACTGTTTGACCAACTAAATGAAAACACATCTCCCCAATAACATCACACTGAGGGCATGTTGAGTGGAATAACATCACACTGAGGGCATGTTGAGTGGACTATTCCTACAATAACATCACACTGAGGGCATGTTGAGTGGAATAACATCACACTGAGGGCATGTTGAGTGGAATAACATCACACTGAGGGCATGTTGAGTGGAATAACATCACACTGAGGGCATGTTGAGTGGAATAACATCACACTGAGGGCATGTTGAGTGGACTATTCCTACAATAACATCACACTGAGGGCATGTTGAGTGGAATAACATCACACTGAGGGCATGTTGAGTGGAATAACCACACTGAGGGCATGTTGAGTGGAATAACATCACACTGAGGGCATGTTGAGTTGAATAACATCACACTGAGGGCATGTTGAGTGGAATAACATCACACTGAGGGCATGTTGAGTGGAATAACATCACACTGAGGGCATGTTGAGTGGAATATTCCTATGATAACATCACACTGAGGGCATGTTGAGTGGAATAACATCACACTGAGGGCATGTTGAGTGGAATAACATCACACTGAGGGCATGTTGAGTGGAATAACATCACACTGAGGGCATGTTGAGTGGAATATTCCTATGATAACATCACACTGAGGGCATGTTGAGTTGACTATTTCTACTTCCATTATTATTATTATTATTATTTATTTTTTAACGAGGCAAGTCAGTTAATAGTAAATTCTTATTTACAATGACGGCCTACCAAAATGCCCCCTGGGGTTGGGGGCTGGGATGAAAAATGTAAATCAGTTTAAATAAACATATAGGCAAAAAACATCAGGACAAGCCTATGTAACGGATGTGAAGTGGCTAGCTAGTTAGCGGTGGTGCGCGCTAATAGCGTTTCAATCGGTGACGTCACTTGCTCTGAGACCTTGAAGTAGTGGTTCCCCCTTTGCTCTGCAAGGGCCGTGGCTTTTGTGGAACGATGGGTAACGATGCTTCGTGGGTGACAGTTGTTGATGTGTGTCTACCGTGCTCGCGTCGACTGTAGTCTACCGTGCTCGTGTCGACTGTAGTCTACCGTGCTCGTGTCTACTGTAGTCTACCGTGCTCGTGTCTACTGTAGTCTACCGTGCTCGTGTCGACTGTAGTCTACCGTGCTCTACCGTGCTCGTGTCTACTGTAGTCTACCGTGCTCTACCGTGCTCGTGTCTACTGTAGTCTACCGCGCTCTACAGTGCTCGTGTCTACTGTAGTCTACCGTGCTCGTGTCTACTGTAGTCTACCGTGCTCGTGTCTACTGTAGTCTACCGTGCTCTACCGTGCTCGTGTCTACTGTAGTCTACCGTGCTCTACCGTGCTCGTGTCTACTGTAGTCTACCGTGCTCTACCGTGCTCGTGTCTACTGTAGTCTACCGTGCTCTACCGTGCTCGTGTCTACTGTAGTCTACCGTGCTCTACCGTGCTCGTGTCTACTGTAGTCTACCGTGCTCTACCGTGCTCGTGTCTACTGTAGTCTACCGTGCTCGTGTCTACTGTAGTCTACCGTGCTCGTGTCTACTGTAGTCTACCGTGCTCTACCGTGCTCGTGTCTACTGTAGTCTACCGTGCTCTACCGTGCTCGCGTCTACTGTAGTCTACCGCTCGTGTCGACTGTAGTCTACCGTGCTCGTGTCTACTGTAGTCTACCGTGCTCGTGTCTACTGTAGTCTACCGTGCTCTACCGTGCTCGTGTCTACTGTAGTCTACCGTGCTCGTGTCTACTGTAGTCTACCGTGCTCGTGTCTACTGTAGTCTACCGTGCTCTACCGTGCTCGTGTCTACTGTAGTCTACCGTGCTCTACCGTGCTCGTGTCTACTGTAGTCTACCGTGCTCTACCGTGCTCGTGTCTACTGTAGTCTACCGTGCTCTACCGTGCTCGTGTCTACTGTAGTCTACCGTGCTCTACCGTGCTCGTGTCTACTGTAGTCTACCGTGCTCTACCGTGCTCGTGTCTACTGTAGTCTACCGTGCTCGTGTCTACTGTAGTCTACCGTGCTCGTGTCTACTGTAGTCTACCGTGCTCTACCGTGCTCGTGTCTGTAGTCTACCGTGCTCTACCGTGCTCGCGTCTACTGTAGTCTACCGTGCTCGTGTCGACTGTAGTCTACCGTGCTCGTGTCTACTGTAGTCTACCGTGCTCGTGTCTACTGTAGTCTACCGTGCTCGTGTCGACTGTAGTCTACCGTGCTCGTGTCGACTGTAGTCTACCGTGCTCGCGTCTACTGTAGTCTACCGTGCTCGCGTCTACTGTAGTCTACCGTGCTCGCGTCTACTGTAGTCTACCGTGCTCGCGTCGACTGTAGTCTACCGTGCTCGCGTCTACTGTAGTCTACCGTGCTCGCGTCTACTGTAGTCTACCGTGCTCGCGTCTACTGTAGTCTACCGTGCTCGTGTCTACTGTAGTCTACCGTGCTCGTGTCTACTGTAGTCTACCGTGCTCGTGTCTACTGTAGTCTACCGTGCTCGTGTCGTCTGTAGTCTACCGTGCTCGCGTCTACTGTAGTCTACCGTGCTCTCTACTGTAGTCTACCGTGCTCTCTACTGTAGTCTACCGTGCTCGCGTCTACTGTAGTCTACCGTGCTCGCGTCGACTGTAGTCTACCGTGCTCGCGTCGACTGTAGTCTACCGTGCTCGCGTCTACTGTAGTCTACCGTGCTCGCGTCTACTGTAGTCTACCGTGCTCGCGTCTACTGTAGTCTACCGTGCTCGCGTCTACTGTAGTCTACCGTGCTCGCGTCGACTGTAGTCTACCGTGCTCGCGTCTACTGTAGTCTACCGTGCTCGCGTCTACTGTAGTCTACCGTGCTCGCGTCGACTGTAGTCTACCGTGCTCGCGTCTACTGTAGTCTACCGTGCTCGCGTCTACTGTAGTCTACCGTGCTCGCGTCGACTGTAGTCTACCGTGCTCGCGTCTACTGTAGTCTACCGTGCTCGTGTCTACTGTAGTCTACCGTGCTCGCGTCGACTGTAGTCTACCGTGCTCGTGTCTACTGTAGTCTACCGTGCTCGTGTCTACTGTAGTCTACCGTGCTCGTGTCGACTGTAGTCTACCGTGCTCGTCTACTGTAGTCTACCGTGCTCGTGTCTACTGTAGTCTACCGTGCTCGCGTCGACTGTAGTCTACCGTGCTCGCGTCTACTGTAGTCTACCGTGCTCGTGTCTACTGTAGTCTACCGTGCTCGCGTCTACTGTAGTCTACCGTGCTCGCGTCGACTGTAGTCTACCGTGCTCGCGTCTACTGTAGTCTACCGTGCTCGTGTCGACTGTAGTCTACCGTGCTCGCGTCTACTGTAGTCTACCGTGCTCGCGTCTACTGTAGTCTACCGTGCTCGCGTCGACTGTAGTCTACCGTGCTCGCGTCTACTGTAGTCTACCGTGCTCGCGTCTACTGTAGTCTACCGTGCTCGCGTCGACTGTAGTCTACCGTGCTCGCGTCTACTGTAGTCTACCGTGCTCGCGTCTACTGTAGTCTACCGTGCTCGCGTCTACTGTAGTCTACCGTGCTCGTGTCGACTGTAGTCTACCGTGCTCGTGTCGACTGTAGTCTACCGTGCTCGTGTCGACTGTAGTCTACCGTGCTCGTGTCGACTGTAGTCTACCGTGCTCGTGTCGACTGTAGTCGCAGTTTGTTTAACACATTGTTGTTTCTCTTTCTCTATTGTTTTTTGTCGTTTTTTATATAATGGAACAGATTAGAGACATAACTAAATTACCAGGTTGGTACAGATTAGAAAGATAGCTAAATGACCAAGTTTATACCAAGAAAAACATATTCATTAATTGTTTTATTTTTGATCAATTAAAATAAGACCATAAGCACAGATAAAACAATGAGACAGATATTTCACCCCATGTATAAATGTGACGCATCCATTTCGCGTTTTATTCACTACCAAATATGTGGCTGGCTGTAGGAGAATATGTATTTTGGCCAATATTCTGATAATTTTCTCATTGCTCAAAATAGTTTTCTGTTCCCAAAACTAAAATCTGTTCCGAACTGAGAGGACAAAGTTTTTGTACACTACACTTTCCTAAAGTTTTAAAATGTTTTTTTTGTTGTTGTTATTTTTGGAGTGCAGAGGCACATTTGAGTTACTATTGCACATTTCGCAGAGTAGCCATTCCCTGACGGAAATATGCAGGTATATGCTCGGACGGGCCAATAGGATCTCGCTAACTCGTGTCTGGTTAAGACTCCGCCCCCTCCCCGGTTCCCTGGTTCTGCCCACTATGACTCATTTGTTCCCGTTTGAAATGATAAACAGTGGTCTATCTTGGTTTAGTTATACAAATATTTTACTAATAGGCTCCATTTGGCAGGATTTCGTTTAGACTCGGCTATTTTAACGAACGAGAACATGTTATAATGTTTAATCTGCCTCCGTGTCTAATAACAGTAATATTGATACAATGATTCCCCTGCATACTGTGTTGTTACAATGTTTACACCACAATGTTCGCCAGTCATTACTCCTGTTAGGCTACAATATTATAACGTTTCATTCGACAGAAAGTTGGTGCGTGATTTATAGTAGTCCGGGTAGTAATGGGTTTAGTTCACTTGCTTCCTATTTTTAGCCGCTCTACGGATGCCTGTCATTTTGTCGCGCTGGAGCCTAAGCAATTAATACGATGTAACAAGCCAATTTCTTAGCATACAAAAGGCGTTTTTTAGATGTTATTGTCTAATGTTCATTTGATCGCTGAGGCAAAACAAAACATGTTTTTGGTTGGGACCTAGTTGAATGTTGAGGAGGTTTCTATAAATGTGTTTTTTTTGTCGGTTGAACCGTTGAGCGGCGCAGAAGGCTACATCCTCCTCTTTATGATGACAACATGGCTTCCTATTCTACACATTAAAACAAAACAACGACATTTTTGTTTTGACAAACTAATTCTCATTTTTCTGCATAAGTCTAATTGTGAGACTGGAATATTTCCCCACTAAGGACCGATTATGGAATTCCATTACTCGGGTTTCAAGCTGACGGGCTTTCAGTTATTTTTCTCCTGAAGGCAACGGGACTACTTATTCAATTATTGGTGAGTCGGATATATTATTGTTTTCATATTATAATAGTCATAAAGACTAATATGAGCTCGTATTTGGTTCGGTCGTCGCGGTGTCATTCGTCGGTGGTAATTCTAGAACAAGACATCTTGGCGGTGTTTCTGTGTTGACATTCTGTGAACGTCTGCTTGGCATCCGGGGTTGGTGTTTATGGATCTATTTTTCATCCCCTCAGCCTAGGCTACTGACGAGACCTGCTATAATGTATATTAAACAAGAACATATATGTAACATTTTTACTGAATTACAGTTATATAAGGAAATCAGTCAATTAAAATATAATAATAATAATATATGCCATTTAGCAGACGCTTTTATCCAAAGCGACTTACAGTCATGTGTGCATACATTCTACGTATGGGTGGTCCCGGGAATCGAACCCACTACCCTGGCGTTACAAGCGCCATGCTCTACCAACTGTGCTACAGAAGGACCACCATAAATAATCTTATTAAGGCCATAATCTATGGATTTTACATGACTGGGCAGGGGAGCAGCCATGGGGAGCCAAAAGGTCGGATATGGAAGTCCTGGGCTGGCATGGTTACATGTGGCCCAGAGTTTTTAGTCTGGTTGAACTTACTGTAAATTCTCTAAAACAACGTTGGAGGCGGTTTATGGTAGAGAAATGAACATTCAATTCTCTGGCAACAGCTCATGTGGACATTTTAGAGTGGCCTTTTATTGTCCCCAGCACAAGGTGCACCTGTGTAATGATCATGCTGTTTAATCAGCTTATTGATATGCCACACCTCTCAGGTGGATATATATCTTGGCAAAGGGGAAATGCTCACTAACTGGGATGTTAAAAAAAAGAGAAAATATTTTTGTGCGTATGGAAATGCTTATTTTCCACCATAATTTGCAAATAAATTAATTCAAAATCCTACAATGTGATATTCTGGATGTTTTTTCTCTCATTTTGTCTGTCATAGTTGAAGTGTACCTATGGTGAAAATTACAGGCCTCTCTCATCTTTTTAAGTGGGAGAACTTGCACAATTGGTGGCTGAAAAAATACTTTTTTTGCCCCACTGTATGTTACTGACCTGTAGTTGTATGTTACTGATCTGACCTGTATGTTACTGACCTGTAGTTGTATGTTACTGATCTGACCTGTATGTTACTGACCTGTAGTTGTATATTACTGACCTGTAGTTGTATGTTACTGATCTGACCTGTATGTTACTGACCTGTAGTTGTATGTTACTGACCTGTAGTTGTATGTTACTGACCTGTAGTTGTATATTACTGACCTGTAGTTGTATGTTACTGATCTGACCTGTATGTTACTGACCTGTGGTTGTATGTTACTGATCTGACCTGTATGTTACTGACCTGTAGTTGTGTATTACTGACCTGTAGTTGTATATCACTGACCTGTATGTTACTGACCTGTAGTTGTATATTACTGACCTGTAGTTGTATGTTACTGACCTGTAGTTGTGTATTACTGACCTGTAGTTGTATATCACTGATCTGTAGTTGTATGTTACTGACCTGTAGTTGTATATTACTGACCTGTAGTTGTATGTTACTGATCTGACCTGTATGTTACTGACCTGTGGTTGTATGTTACTGATCTGACCTGTATGTTACTGACCTGTAGTTGTGTATTACTGACCTGTAGTTGTATATCACTGATCTGTAGTTGTATGTTACTGACCTGTAGTTGTATATTACTGACCTGTAGTTGTATATTACTGACCTGTAGTTGTATATTACTGACCTGTAGTTGTATGTTACTGACCTGTAGTTGTGTATTACTGACCTGTAGTTGTGTATTACTGACCTGTAGTTGTGTATTACTGACCTGTAGTTGTATGTTACTGACCTGTAGTTGTATATTACTGACCTGTAGTTGTATGTTACTGACCTGTAGTTGTATGTTACTGACCTGTAGTTGTATGTTACTGACCTGTAGTTGTATGTTACTGACCTGTAGTTGTATGTTACTGACCTGTAGTTGTGTATTACTGACCTGTAGTTGTATATTACTGACCTGTAGTTGTATGTTACTGACCTGTAGTTGTATGTTACTGACCTGTAGTTGTATATTACTGACCTGTAGTTGTATATTACTGACCTGTAGTTGTATATTACTGACCTGTAGTTGTATGTTACTGACCTATAGTTGTATGTCACTGACCTGTAGTTGTATGTCACTGACCTGTAGTTGTATATTACTGACCTGTAGTTGTATATCACTGATCTGTAGTTGTATATTACTGACCTGTAGTTGTATGTTACTGACCTGTAGTTGTATATTACTGACCTGTAGTTGTATGTTACTGACCTGTGTATTACTGACCTGTAGTTGTATATTACTGACCTGTAGTTGTGTATTACTGACCTGTAGTTGTGTATTACTGACCTGTAGTTGTATATTACTGACCTGTAGTTGTATATTACTGATCTGACCTGTATGTTACTGATCTGACCTGTATATTACTGACCTGTAGTTGTATGTTACTGACCTGTAGTTGTATATTACTGACCTGTAGTTGTATATTACTGACCTGTAGTTGTATGTTACTGACCTGTAGTTGTATGTTACTGATCTGACCTGTAGTTGTATATTACTGACCTGTAGTTGTGTATTACTGACCTGTAGTTGTATATTACTGACCTGTAGTTGTATGTTACTGACCTGTAGTTGTATATTACTGACCTGTAGTTGTGTGTTACTGACCTGTAGTTGTATGTTACTGACCTGTAGTTGTA
>NC_068447.1:3635577-3645577 GCF_023373465.1 Oncorhynchus keta | reverse complement strand
ACGGGTGTAGACTTAACCGTGAGATGCTGAATACACCGGGTGTAGACTCAACCGTGAGATGCTGAATACACCGGGTGTAGACTCAACCGTGAGATGCTGAATACAACGGGTGTAGACTTAACCGTGAGATGCTGAATACAACGGGTGTAGACTTAACCGTGAGATGCTGAATACAACGGGTGTAGACTTAACCGTGAGATGCTGAATACAACGGGTGTAGACTTAACCGTGAGATGCTGAATACAACGGGTGTTGACTTAACCGTGAGATGCTGAATACAACGGGTGTTGACTTAACCGTGAGATGCTGAATACAACGGGTGTAGACTCAACCGTGAGATGCTGAATACAACGGGTGTAGACTTAACCGTGAGATGCTGAATACAACGGGTGTAGACTTAACCGTGAGATGCTGAATACAACGGGTGTAGACTTAACCGTGAGATGCTGAATACAACGGGTGTAGACTTAACCGTGAGATGCTGAATACAACGGGTGTAGACTTAACCGTGAGATGCTGAATACAACGGGTGTAGACTTAACCGTGAGATGCTGAATACAACGGGTGTAGACTTAACCGTGAGATGCTGAATACAACGGGTGTAGACTTAACCGTGAGATGCTGAATACACCGGATGTAGACTCATGGTAACATGAGATGAATAAATAAACAAGAATGAAGCTATATACTTAATCAATGTGCAGATGCTTTGCTTTACGAGCCCTTCAACGATGCAGAGTTAAAACATTCGATAATAGAAAATAAAAACTAGTAACACGAGGGAATAAGGAAATGATTCTCTCTGCGTCACGATAGAGACAGACAATCCAGGTTACTGTTGTTGTTCCTCTTGTCTAAGCGCCCGGGGATTCCCACCGTGTATTCACAGTGACTCAGCGAGAATACACGGCCACATCGAGGAAGATGGGAGGTTATTAGTCTTTAGTTGCTGGGGTTTTTTTTTTTTTTTTTTAAACGAGAGAGAAGCTGTTCGGACATTTTCCAGTTGGGGTGTAGTAATGGTGGTATTTGTGTGACAGTTGAAAGACTAATGTTTGATTCGATTGTTAATTGTAACGTGTACAGTAACAGTGTTGCGATCTCGATAGGGGAACATGAGACAGATTTAAACATCTTCATGTCCACTTTGGAGAGGTTGTGTTCACTGCTGAAGGTTACAGAAGTAACTTCACACAAACCTTAGTCATGTTGATCTATATCTTGGAATCACACAACTTTATATAGTCATGTCGGTTCAAGCGTGATCATGTTTGTGGGAACTTCTGACTGGGAAAGCCCCCCCAGGGTGAAGGTAAGCTCACTTCTGACTGGGAAAGCCCCCAGGGTGAAGGTAAGCTCACCTCTGACTGGGAAAGCCCCCCCCAGGGTGAAGGTAAGCTCACCTCTGACTGGGAAAGCCCCCCCCAGGGTGAAGGTAAGCTCACCTCTGACTGGGAAAGCCCTCCCAGGGTGAAGGTAAGCTCACTTCTGACTGGGAAAGCCCTCCCAGGGTGAAGGTAAGCTCACCTCTGACTGGGAAAGCCCCCCAGGGTGAAGGTAAGCTCACTTCTGACTGGGAAAGCCCCCCAGGGTGAAGGTAAGCTCACTTCTGACTGGGAAAGCCCTCCCAGGGTGAAGGTAAGGTCACTTCTGACTGGGAAAGCCCCCCCCCCCCTCCCAGGGTGAAGGTAAGGTCACTTCTAGGGTTTTAGTTCCTAGTGACTGATCTGGTATGGCTACTGGGTTTAGGGTGTAGGGTTTATGGTGTAGGGTTTTAGTTCCTAGTGACTGATCTGGTATAGCTACTTGGTGTAGGGTGTAGGGTGTAGTGTTTATGGTGTAGGGTATAGGGTTTTGATTCCTAGTGACTGATCTGGTATGGCTACTGGGTGTAGGGTTTAGGGTGTAGGGTTTAGGGTGTAGGGTGACCTGGTAGTGACTGATCTGGTATGGCTACTAGGACGATGACAGCAGAGAGTTAAGACTCCCTGTGTGAGGCTACTAAGGTGTAGGGTTTAGGGTGTAGGGTGTAGGGTTTAGTTGTGTTCTAGGGGCTTCCCAGTGAGTCACTCAGCAGGATGGAAATATACAGTATCTCTATGTAACTACAGAGTCTTGTGAAAATAGTGTTCTGTTCTTTCAGTTGTCCTTGTGGAAACTGACTTGTAAACGTAACTGACCCGGTGCACTGCAATCTGAACCCCCGGACTTTAACTGCTACATATTGTACTGTCTACATAGTATCATCGTTCACTGAGTTCTGCCTCTCTTCATCACGGAGACTGAGGTCTTGAGAAAAACCTTCTGGTCGCTGCTATTTCAATTCACTGAGTTCTGCCTCTTCATCACGGAGACTGAGGTCTTCATCACGGAGACTGAGGTCTTCATCACGGAGACTGAGGTCTTCATCACGGAGACTGAGGTCTTCATCACGGAGACTGAGGTCTTCATCACGGAGACTGAGGTCTTCATCACGGAGACTGAGGTCTTCATCACGGAGGTCTTGAGAAGAACCTTCTGGTGCAGCGTTGTTATTTCACTGCATTGATGCTAATTTCACTGCATTGATGCTCATTTCACTGCATTGATGCTCATTTCACTGCATTGATGCTCATTTCACTGCATTGATGCTCATTTCACTGCATTGATGCTCATTTCACTGCATTGATGCTCATTTCACTGCATTGATGCTCATTTCACTGCATTGATGCTCATTTCACTGCATTGATGCTTATTTCACTGCATTGATGCTTATTTCACTGCATTGATGCTTATTTCACTGCATTGATGCTTATTTCACTGCATTGATGCTTATTTCACTGCATTGATGCTCATTTCACTGCATTGATGCTCATTTCACTGCATTGATGCTCATTTCACTGCATTGATGTTCATTTCACTGCATTGATGCTCATTTCACTGCATTGATGCTCATTTCACTGCATTGATGCTTATTTCACTGCATTGATGCTCATTTCACTGCATTGATGCTCATTTCACTGCATTGATGCTTATTTCACTGCATTGATGCTCATTTCACTGCATTGATGCTGATTTCACTGCATTGATGCTCATTTCACTGCATTGATGCTCATTTCACTGCATTGATGCTGATTTCACTGCATTGATGCTCATTTCACTGCATTGATGCTTATTTCACTGCATTGATGCTTATTTCACTGCATTGATGCTTATTTCACTGCATTGATGCTCATTTCACTGCATTGATGCTCATTTCACAGCATTGATGCTGATTTCACTGCATTGATGCTCATTTCACTGCATTGATGCTGATTTCACTGTATTGATGCTTATTTCACTGCATTGATGCTGATTTCACTGCATTGATGCTCATTTCACTGCATTGATGCTTATTTCACTGCATTGATGCTCATTTCACTGCATTGATGCTCATTTCACTGCATTGATGCTCATTTCACTGCATTGATGCTGATTTCACTGCATTGATGCTGATTTCACTGCATTGATGCTTATTTCACTGCATTGATGCTTATTTCACTGCATTGATGCTTATTTCACTGCATTGATGCTCATTTCACTGCATTGATGCTCATTTCACTGCATTGATGCTCATTTCACTGCATTGATGCTGATTTCACTGCATTGGTGCTTATTTCACTGCATTGATGCTGATTTCACTGCATACATATTGTTATAATTTATGTTTTATATTGTATACAGTTTCTATAGTGTCCCGTCCCCCGTTCCCCTCTCCTTGCAGCCGCAGCCCGTCTCTGTCCTCCAATCAAATTGGGGACAATAAAGCTAAACATAGTTACATGACTCTGTCCCCCCCCCCCATCCCTCTCTCTGCAGCGTGTCCCAACCCCCCTCTGACACGGCGTCTCCCTCCACCGGGTCGGTGATGACGTCCCGGGTGTTGATGAGGCAGGAGCTGATGCGCCAGCAGGCCAGGGACCAGGAGAGGAGAGAGGCCCAGCACCAGGTCTCCTCGGCCCAGCTACGCACCACCGACTCCTCCCCAGCCATCTCCATGGCCCCGGGGCATACCGGGGCCAGACCTCCCCCTGCTCAGGTCCCTGTGGAGGTCCTTAAGGTAGGTCATGCCCCAGCTGGAGCGCTCTGACCACTGTATTTTGGGGAGGAGTGCTCTTACTTGTGACAACAAATGCCCTATCTGCTTGTTTACAGTTCATTATAACCAGATCATAATGCCTTTTACCTGCGTTTGATGGTTGACTAATCTCACCATCTCTCTCTCCTGTAGGTTCAGACACACCTGGAGAACCCAACATGGTATCACATCCAGGCCTCCCAGAGACAGCAGGTTAAACACTACCTCTCCTCCACCCTGGGGAACAAACTGACCAATCAGACGCTGGGCGCCTCCCCATCGCCTCAGTCCGGCTCCGCCCCCTCTCTCCAGCCTGCAGCCAGTAGCAGCTCTCCCAGCAGCCCATTGGCTGTGCTCAGCCTGAGCTCCAACAAAGAGGAGGTACATCACCGTTTTAGAAACACAGAGATACAAAATTAATTCTGTTCTGTGGCCTCGACATCTCAACCCCTTTATAGGAAGTAGATGGGAGCTTGGGTTGAATTAGAATCCTGAAAAACCAGGGGGGAAAATGCCTGTGTAAATACCATGATGGGGGAAAATAATCACTTCTGTTCAGCCGCTTCAAACATCTCTACACCTAGGTTTCCGTCAGCTGCTGTTTCCTAAATATTAGGTCATCTACATTTTATGTAGATTTTATTGTAAGTGGCTCTGGCTATGCGTGTCTCCTAAATGATTAAAAAGTACACATTTTTATTGTACCAGTATTAGATGTTATTATGAGTTACCAGCAGTTTATTTGGGTGTTCCTCCATAGGTATTATACGCTGTCTTGGTCGTCCAGTTTTATATTCAACAAGAGCTCCCCTGTAATAAAACACATCGCATTCTGTTGTAGCCTCACTGTATGGTGGTCTGTCTGTCTGTTTGTCTGGGGCTGGTCTGTCTGTCTGTCTGGGGCTGGTCTGTCTGTCTGTCTGGGGCTGGTCTGTCTGTCTGTCTGGGGCTGGTCTGTCTGTTTGTCTGGGGCTGGTCTGTCTGTCTGTCTGTCTGTCTGTCTGTCTGTCTGTCTGTCTGTCTGGGGCTGGTCTGTCTGTCTGTCTGTCTGTCTGTCTGGGGCTGGTCTGTCTGTTTGTCTGTCTGGGGCTGGTCTGTCTCTGTCTGTCTGGGGCCGGTCTGTCTGTCTCTTTGACTGAGGCTGGTCTGTCTGTCTGACTGTCTGTCTGGGGCTGGTCTGTCTGTCTGACTGACTGACTGAGGCTGGTCTGTCTGTCTGACTGACTGGGGCTGTTCTGTCTGTCTGACTGACTGGGGCTGTTCTGTCTGTCTGACTGACTGGGGCTGTTCTGTCTGTCTGACTGACTGGGGCTGTTCTGTCTGTCTGACTGACTGGGGCTGTTCTGTCTGTCTGACTGACTGGGGCTGTTCTGTCTGTCTGTCTTACTGGGGCTGGTCTGTCTGTCTGTCTGACTGACTGACTGAGGCTGGTCTGTCTGTCTGACTGACTGGGGCTGGTCTGTCTGTCTGACTGACTGGGGCTGTTCTGTCTGTCTGACTGACTGGGGCTGTTCTGTCTGCCTGTCTGAGTGGGGCTGGTCTGTCTGTCTGTCTGAGTGGGGCTGGTCTGTCTGTCTGACTGGGGCTGGTCTGTCTGTCTGTCTGACTGACTGGGGCTGGTCTGTCTGTCTGACTGACTGGGGCTGGTCTGACTGACTGGGGCTGTTCTGTCTGTCTGTCTGAGTGGGGCTGGTCTGTCTGTCTGTCTGACTGACTGACTGGGGCTGGTCTGTCTGTCTGTCTGACTGGGGCTGGTCTGTCTGTCTGACTGGGGCTGGTCTGTCTGTCTGTCTGACTGGGGCTGGTCTGTCTGTCTGACTGGGGCTGGTCTGTCTGTCTGACTGACTGGGGCTGTTCTGTCTGACTGGGGCTGGTCTGTCTGTCTGACTGACTGGGGCTGGTCTGTCTGTCTGACTGGGGCTGGTCTGTCTGTCTGTCTGACTGGGGCTGTCTCCTGCACCTTGCTCTTTGTGTGTTTGGCACCACATCGTTCTGTTAAATACAACATCGGCCTGTCTAATAACCTCCGCACGCTTCACAATTCATACCGATACCACAGAGACTTAAATTAAAGGTATACTCCACAATTCATACCAATACCACAGAGACTTCAATTAAAGGTGTACTCCACAATTCATACCGATACCACAGAGACTTAAATTAAAGGTATACTCCACAATTCATACCAATACCACAGAGACTTCAATTAAAGGTGTACTCCACAATTCATACCAATACCACAGAGACTTCAATTAAAGGTGTACTCCACAATTCATACCAATACCACAGAGACTTCAATTAAAGGTGTACTCCACAATTCATACCAATACCACAGAGACTTCAATTAAAGGTGTACTCCACAATTCATACCAATACCACAGAGACTTCAATTAAAGGTGTACTCCACAATTCATACCGATACCACAGAGACTTCAGTTAAAGGTGTACTCCACAATTCATACCGATACCACAGAGACTTCAATTAAAGGTGTACTCCACAATTCATACCGATACCACAGAGACTTCAATTAAAGGTGTACTCCACAATTCATACCGATACCACAGAGACTTCAGTTAAAGGTGTACTCCACAATTCATACCGATACCACAGAGACTTCAGTTAAAGGTGTACTCCACAATTCATACCGATACCACAGAGACTTCAATTAAAGGTGTACTTCACAATTCATACCGATACCACAGAGACTTCAGTTAAAGGTGTACTCCACAATTCATACCGATACCACAGAGACTTCAATTAAAGGTGTACTTTACAATTCATACCGATACCACAGAGACTTCAGTTAAAGGTGTACTCCACAATTCATACCGATACCACAGAGACTAAAATTAAAGGTGTACTTCACAATTCATACCGATACCACAGAGACTTCAATTAAAGGTGTACTCCACAATTCATACCGATACCACAGAGACTTCAATTAAAGGTGTACTTCACTGCCTGTTGCTCTGTCAGTCTGTGTATTCGCTTCTGGAGAAAAACCTCATTAATTTGGCCTTGAGGGGATGAATAAAGTTTAATTGAAATGTAATTGAACTGCAAGTCAGTGTGTCGATAAAGCTCTTACTCAGACTTCTATGGCTCTAAAGGAGGGGTTGAAATAATCTGAAGAAGACATTTCATAATAAGAGTCTGAAGAAGACATTTCATAAGGAATTAAATAATCTGAAGAAGACATTTCATAATAAGAGTCTGAAGAAGACATTTCATAAGGAATTAAATAATCTGAAGAAGACATTTCATAATAAGAGTCTGAAGAAGACATTTCATAAGGAATTAAATAATCTGAAGAAGACATTTCATAAAAAGAGTGTGAAGAAACCATTTCACAGAAAGTGTAAAGAAGCCGTTTTCAAGGAAGTGCATGAGTCCATTTCATTGTGGCTTGCGAAGTGGTGCCTCATTCATAAAGTGCTGTGTGTGGAGTGTTTTCAGTGAGGTTTCCTATGAATGACTCACCCTGTCTAACGCGTTAGGGTGTATCTCTGGTATCTCTGGCCCGAGGTGCCGGGAGACAAGAGACCATACGTATCAAGCACCTCAGACTAGGAGCACTGATCTGGGATCAGATTTGACATTTTGCTGACCATGGAGGGAGGGTAGATTATTATTAGGTATTTTATGTCACCTTTATTTAACCAGGTAGGCCAGTTGAGATGACGGGGGGGGGGGTAGATGACGGGGGGTAGATGTGCATCACCTCTTCCTCTACTGACCCTAGAGCTGTTTGTATTTCAGATGGAAGATGTGATCGATGACATCATCAGTCTTGAATCCAGTCTCAACGATGAGTTCTTTACGTTGATCGACCCCGGCCTACAGGTGGCCAACACAGTATGTATTTAAACATTATCTAAACCTTATATACCCTGGCCTACAGGTGGCCAACACAGTATGTATTTAAACATTATCTAAACCTTATATACCCTGGCCTACACGGTAGGACAAGGACATATGACGATGTATTCCCTCCTGGGGATGAATGGATCTTCTGTAATCCTGCTCCTTCAAAATGAAACTAATGTATGTGGATTGATACCGCTGCCAGCTCTTCTCCGGAGGCGGTCACTGAAAGTTGACCTTTGCTCTTATTGGCTTATCAACACATTGTCTTTGTGTCTCAGTGAGTGTCCATGCTGCTTTGTGTTGTCGGAGATCATTGAGGTTTTTTTTTTTTTGGGGGGGCAGGGCAGTTAGATGTCAAGTCGGAGACAGTGGAATCGATCGATGAGGGTAAACAGAGTGTTCTGACACATTGCTCACAGTGGCCAGGACAGAGTGGTCAGTCAACCTGGGGCGGCAGGGGAGCCTAGTGGTTAGAGCGTTGGACTAGTAACCCCCCGAGCTGACAAGGTACAAATCTGTCGCTCTGCCCCTGAACAGGCAGTTAACCCATTGATCCCAGGCCGTCATTGAAAATAAGAATTTGTTCTTAACTGACTTGCCTAGTTAAATAAAGGTTAAAAAAAAAAAAATGTTTTTTTAACTGCATGGCGTTGGAGGATAGACGGAGAGAGAGAGAGAGAGGGGGAGAGAGAGAGAGAGAGAGGGGGAGAGAGAGAGAGAGAGGGGGGAGAGAGAGAGAGAGAGGGGAGAGAGAGAGAGAGAGAGAGAGAGAGAGAGAGAGAGAGAGAGAGAGAGAGAGGAGAGAGAGAGAGAGAGAGAGAGAGGGAGGGAGGAGAGAGGAGGGAGGGAGGGAGGGAGGGAGGGAGGGAGGGAGGGAGGGAGGGAGGGAGGGGGAGGGAGGGAGGGAGGGAGGGAGGGAGGGAGGGAGGGAGAGAGAGAGAGATGTTCCCCCTCCACTGAAGACATTTGTCCATTTCTCAACTGTTCGTGAGAGAGAAAGGAGAAGTGTCGGAGCGGTTTGGCAGGAGAAAGATGAGGATTTTGGTTGTTCTGCAGCATGATAACAAAAATAAATAAGATGATCGAGGTAAAATTGAATGTTCTTGTTCTGTGGAATCTGTATGAAATGAATTAGAATGGTTTGTGTTTTGAAGAGGTTAGATGAGATAAGATGTGGTTTTTGACTGGATTTTTCTTTTGGTTTCTCACTGAATTGATTTTGACATTGAAGCTTTCTACAGGCTTCTCTGGTAGACATGCTAACATGTTGTCTTACTGTATTCTGTTGTTAATGAAACTGATGTAGACATGCTAACATGTTGTCTTACTGTATTCTGTTGTTAATGAAACTGATGTAGACATGCTAACATGTTGTCTTACTGTATTCTGTTGTTAATGAAACTGATGTAGACATGCTAACATGCTTTCTTACTGTATTCTGTTGTTAATGAAACTGATGTAGACATGCTAACATGTTGTGTTACTGTATTCTGTTGTTAATGAAACTGATAGACATGCTAACATGCTTTCTTACTGTATTCTGTTGTTAATGAAACTGACGTAGACATGCTAACATGCTTTCTTACTGTATTCTGTTGTTAATGAAACTGATGTAGACATGCTAACATGTTGTGTTACTGTATTCTGTTGTTAATGAAACTGACGTAGACATGCTAACATGTTGTGTTACTGTATTCTGTTGTTAATGAAACTGATGTAGACATGCTAACATGTTGTCTTACTGTATTCTGTTGTTAATGAAACTGATGTAGACATGCTAACATGTTGTCTTACTGTATTCTGTTGTTAATGAAACTGATGTAGACATGCTAACATGCTTTCTTACTGTATTCTGTTGTTAATGAAACTGACGTAGACATGCTAACATGCTTTCTTACTGTACTCGGTGGCTCCTGTTATGAATATTAGATTGGTCATATTGACCGTTGAGAGATAATGTAATCAAATGGTGCACGCTCAGCATGGTGTTTGTTTTTAAAGGGACATTTCGCAGTTTTCAACTTCATGTTCATCGT
>NC_068447.1:3558077-3630577 GCF_023373465.1 Oncorhynchus keta | reverse complement strand
TGTCTCGATCTCAACTTTCTGACTGTCTGTCTCGATCTCAACTTTCTGACTGTCTGTCTCGATCTCAACTTTCTGACTGTCTGTCTCGATCTCAACTTTCTGACTGTCTGTCTCGATCTCAACTTTCTGACTGTCTGTCTCGATCTCAACTTTCTGACTGTCTGTCTCGATCTCAACTTTCTGACTGTCTGTCTCGATCTCAACTTTCCTGACTGTCTGTCTCGATCTCAACTTTCTGACTGTCTGTCTCGATCTCAACTTTCTGACTGTCTGTCTCGATCTCAACTTTCTGACTGTCTGTCTCGATCTCAACTTTCTGACTGTCTGTCTCGATCTCAACTTTCTGACTGTCTGTCTCCTGATCTCAACTTTCTGACTGTCTGTCTCGATCTCAACTTTCTGTCTGTCTGTCTCGATCTCAACTTTCTGACTGTCTGTCTCGATCTCAACTTTCTGACTGTCTGTCTCGATCTCAACTTTCTGACTGTCTGTCTCGATCTCAACTTTCTGACTGTCTGTCTCGATCTCAACTTTCTGTCCTGTCTGTCTCGTCTCAACTTGTCTGTTTCTGTCTGTCTCGATCTCAACTTTCTGTCTGTCTGTCTCGATCTCAACTTTCTGTCTGTCTGTCTCGATCTCAACTTTCTGTCCTGTCTGTCTCGATCTCAACTTTCTGTCCTGTCTGTCTCGATCTCAACTTTCTGTCTGTCTGTCTCGATCTCAACTTTCTGACTGTCTGTCTCGATCTCAACTTTCTGACTGTCTGTCTCGATCTCAACTTTCTGACTGTCTGTCTCGATCTCAACTTTCTGACTGTCTGTCTCGATCTCAACTTTCTGTCTGTCTCGATCTCAACTTTCTGTCTGTCTCGATCTCAACTTTCTGACTGTCTGTCTCGATCTCAACTTTCTGTCTGTCTGTCTGTCTCGATCTCAACTTTCTGTCTGTCTGTCTGTCTCGATCTCAACTTTCTGTCTGTCTGTCTGTCTCGATCTCAACTTTCTGTCCTGTCTGTCTCGATCTCAACTTTCTGACTGTCTGTCTCGATCTCAACTTTCTGTCCTGTCTGTCTCGATCTCAACTTTCTGACTGTCTGTCTCGATCTCAACTTTCTGACTGTCTGTCTCGATCTCAACTTTCTGACTGTCTGTCTCGATCTCAACTTTCTGTCTGTCTCGATCTCAACTTTCTGTCTGTCTCGATCTCAACTTTCTGACTGTCTGTCTCGATCTCAACTTTCTGTCTGTCTGTCTCGATCTCAACTTTCTGACTGTCTGTCTCGATCTCAACTTTCTGACTGTCTGTCTCGATCTCAACTTTCTGACTGTCTGTCTCGATCTCAACTTTCTGACTGTCTGTCTCGATCTCAACTTTCTGACTGTCTGTCTGTCTCGATCTCAACTTTCTGACTGTCTGTCTCGATCTCAACTTTCTGACTGTCTGTCTCGATCTCAACTTTCTGTCTGTCTGTCTCGATCTCAACTTTCTGACTGTCTGTCTCGATCTCAACTTTCTGACTGTCTGTCTCGATCTCAACTTTCTGTCTGTCTGTCTCGATCTCAACTTTCTGACTGTCTGTCTCGATCTCAACTTTCTGACTGTCTGTCTCGATCTCAACTTTCTGACTGTCTGTCTCGATCTCAACTTTCTGTCTGTCTGTCTCGATCTCAACTTTCTGACTGTCTGTCTCGATCTCAACTTTCTGTCTGTCTGTCTCGATCTCAACTTTCTGACTGTCTGTCTCGTCTCAACTTTCTGACTGTCTGTCTCGATCTCAACTTTCTGACTGTCTGTCTCGATCTCAACTTTCTGACTGTCTGTCTCGATCTCAACTTTCTGACTGTCTGTCTCGATCTCAACTTTCTGACTGTCTGTCTCGATCTCAACTTTCTGACTGTCTGTCTCGATCTCAACTTTCTGTCTGTCTGTCTGTCTCGATCTCAACTTTCTGTCTGTCTGTCTGTCTGTCTCGATCTCAACTTTCTGACTGTCTGTCTCGATCTCAACTTTCTGTCTGTCTGTCTGTCTCGATCTCAACTTTCTGTCTGTCTGTCTCGATCTCAACTTTCTGTCTGTCTCGATCTCAACTTTCTGACTGTCTGTCTCGATCTCAACTTTCTGACTGTCTGTCTCGATCTCAACTTTCTGACCTGTCTGTCTCGATCTCAACTTTCTGTCCTGTCTGTCTCGATCTCAACTTTCTGTCCTGTCTGTCTCGATCTCAACTTTCTGTCCTGTCTGTCTCGATCTCAACTTTCTGACTGTCTGTCTCGATCTCAACTTTCTGACTGTCTGTCTCGATCTCAACTTTCTGACTGTCTGTCTCGATCTCAACTTTCTGACTGTCTGTCTCGATCTTAACTTTCTGACTGTCTATTTTTCCCACGTAATACCCTGTCCCTGTTTCTGTGTCTGTCTCCCACGTAATACCCTGTCCCTGTTTCTGTGTCTGTCTCCCACGTAATACCCTGTCCCTGTTTCTGTGTCTGTCTCCCACGTAATACCCTGTCCCTGTTTCTGTGTCTGTCTCCCACGTAATACCCTGTCCCTGTTTCTGTGTCTGTCTCCCACGTAATACCCTGTCCCTGTTTCTGTGTCTGTCTCCCACGTAATACCCTGTCCCTGTTTCTGTGTCTGTCTCCCACGTAATACCCTGTCCCTGTTTCTGTGTCTGTCTCCCACGTAATACCCTGTCCCTGTTTCTGTGTCTGTCTCCCACGTAATACCCTGTTTCTGTGTCTGTCTCCCACGTAATACCCTGTCCCTGTTTCTGTGTCTGTCTCTCACGTAATACCCTGTCCCTGTTTCTGTGTCTGTCTCCCACGTAATACCCTGTCCCTGTTTCTGTGTCTGTCTACCACGTAATACCCTGTCCCTGTTTCTGTGTCTGTCTCCCACGTAATACCCTGTCCCTGTTTCTGTGTCTGTCTCCCACGTAATACCCCCTGTTTCTGTGTCTGTCTCCCACGTAATACCCTGTTTCTGTGTCTGTCTCCCACGTAATACCCTGTTTCTGTGTCTGTCTCCCACGTAATACCCTGTCCCTGTTTCTGTGTCTGTCTCTCACGTAATACCCTGTTTCTGTGTCTGTCTCCCACGTAATACCCTGTCCCTGTTTCTGTGTCTGTCTCCCACGTAATACCCTGTCCCTGTTTCTGTGTCTGTCTCCCACGTAATACCCTGTCCCTGTTTCTGTGTCTGTCTCCCACGTAATACCCTGTCCCTGTTTCTGTGTCTGTCTCCCACGTAATACCCTGTTTCTGTGTCTGTCTCCCACGTAATACCCTGTTTCTGTGTCTGTCTCCCACGTAATACCCTGTTTCTGTGTCTGTCTCCCACGTAATACCCTGTTTCTGTTTCTGTGTCTGTCTCCCACGTAATACCCTGTCCCTGTTTCTGTGTCTGTCTCTCACGTAATACCCTGTTTCTGTGTCTGTCTCCCACGTAATACCCTGTCCCTGTTTCTGTGTCTGTCTCCCACGTAATACCCTGTCCCTGTTTCTGTGTCTGTCTCCCACGTAATACCCTGTCCCTGTTTCTGTGTCTGTCTCCCACGTAATACCCTGTTTCTGTGTCTGTCTCCCACGTAATACCCTGTTTCTGTGTCTGTCTCCCACGTAATACCCTGTCCCTGTTTCTGTGTCTGTCTCCCACGTAATACCCTGTTTCTGTGTCTGTCTCCCACGTAATACCCTGTCCCTGTTTCTGTGTCTGTCTCCCACGTAATACCCTGTTTCTGTGTCTGTCTCCCACGTAATACCCTGTTTCTGTGTCTGTCTCCCACGTAATACCCTGTCCCTGTTTCTGTGTCTGTCTCCCACGTTATACCCTGTTTCTGTGTCTGTCTCCCACGTAATACCCTGTCCCTGTTTCTGTGTCTGTCTCTCACGTAATACCCTGTCCCTGTTTCTGTGTCTGTCTCCCACGTAATACCCTGTCCCTGTTTCTGTGTCTGTCTCTCACGTAATACCCTGTCCCTGTTTCTGTGTCTGTCTCCCACGTAATACCCTGTTTCTGTGTCTGTCTCCCACGTAATACCCTGTTTCTGTGTCTGTCTCCCACGTAATACCCTGTTTCTGTTTCTGTGTCTGTCTCCCACGTAATACCCTGTCCCTGTTTCTGTGTCTGTCTCCCACGTAATACCCTGTCCCTGTTTCTGTGTCTGTCTCCCACGTAATACCCTGTCCCTGTTTCTGTGTCTGTCTCTCACGTAATACCCTGTTTCTGTGTCTGTCTCCCACGTAATACCCTGTCCCTGTTTCTGTGTCTGTCTCCCACGTTATACCCTGTTTCTGTGTGTCTCCCACGTAATACCCTGTCCCTGTTTCTGTGTCTGTCTCCCACGTAATACCCTGTTTCTGTGTCTGTCTCCCACGTAATACCCTGTTTCTGTGTCTGTCTCCCACGTAATACCCTGTCCCTGTTTCTGTGTCTGTCTCCCACGTAATACCCTGTCCCTGTTTCTGTGTCTGTCTCCCACGTAATACCCTGTTTCTGTGTCTGTCTCTCACGTAATACCCTGTCCCTGTTTCTGTGTCTGTCTCCCACGTAATACCCTGTCCCTGTTTCTGTGTCTGTCTCCCACGTAATACCCTGTCCCTGTTTCTGTGTCTGTCTCCCACGTAATACCCTGTTTCTGTGTCTGTCTCTCACGTAATACCCTGTCCCTGTTTCTGTGTCTGTCTCCCACGTTATACCCTGTCCCTGTTTCTGTGTCTGTCTCCCACGTAATACCCTGTCCCTGTTTCTGTGTCTGTCTCCCACGTAATACCCTGTCCCTGTTTCTGTGTCTGTCTCCCACGTAATACCCTGTCCCTGTTTCTGTGTCTGTCTCCCACGTAATACCCTGTCCCTGTTTCTGTGTCTGTCTCCCACGTAATACCCTGTTTCTGTGTCTGTCTCCCACGTAATACCCTGTTTCTGTGTCTGTCTCCCACGTAATACCCTGTTTCTGTGTCTGTCTCCCACGTAATACCCTGTTTCTGTGTCTGTCTCCCACGTAATACCCTGTCCCTGTTTCTGTGTCTGTCTCCCACGTAATACCCTGTCCCTGTTTCTGTCTGTCTCCCACGTAATACCCTGTCCCTGTTTCTGTGTCTGTCTCCCACGTAATTCCCTGTTTCTGTCTCTCTCTTTCTCTCTTTGACTTCTATCTCTCCTCCCCCGCTCTCTTTTCTTTATTTAAAGTTCTTACTCAGCATTGCTCACCCCCAACTTCCCCTGTCCAGTCAGTCAGTCACACCCTGAACCCAGCCTGTTCCTCATTACAAAGAAGCTCTGCCTCACAGCCCCTCTGTTGAACCTGCTCACTTATTCCCTCTTCACTGTTTCACAATTTCATCCCACTGAGTAAAATCTCTGCCAACTATAATCTTATGACTTTTTTTTTGACATTCTGAACATACATGCTGTTTTTAAATCGTATGTTTTTATTGACGTGTCAAGCGGTCTTTTAGCAAGCCGCAATATATTGATATATCGTCGTGCTAAATGTTGATTTTGAAATGGTTGTCTTCAAGAGGTGGAGGCTAAAGCTATGATGAAGGAACGACAGAAAAAGGACAATCATAACCAGAGTGAGTATAAATACTTGGATTTACCATAATTTAATTTAAGAGTATTTTGTAGGTAGGTTTTAACAGTCGGTGACCACCTTGGCGATAACGTTGACATGTTTTTACGGCTGTTCCTAGTTGAGAGACGGAGGAGGTTCAACATTAACGATCGCATCAAGGAACTGGGAGCTCTCATCCCCAAATCGAGTGACCCGTGAGTAGCCCCCCCCCCCCACACTGCTACTGTATATATTTCACCATCTCACTGTTTTCTTTCTCCTCACTGACCCCCCCTGCTACAACATAGGAACAGCGGCATGATTAGATACTATGTTGTAGCAGGGGGGGGGATCAGTGAGGAGAAAGGAACAGCGGCATGATTAGATACGAATAGTAGCGGGGGGGTCAGTGAGGAGAAAGGAACAGCGGCATGATTATATACTATGTTGTAGCAGGGGGGATCAGTGAGGAGAAAGGAACAGCGGCATGATTAGATACTATGTTGTAGCAGGGGTCAGTGAGGAGAAAGGAACAGCGGCATGATTAGATACTATGTTGTAGCAGGGGTCAGTGAGGAGAAGGAACAGCGGCATGATTAGATACTATCTCCTCACTGATCCCCCTGCTACAACATAGTATCTAATCATGCCGCTGTTCCTTTCTCCTCACTGACCCCCTGCTACAACATAGTATCTAATCATGCCGCTGTTCCTATGTTGTAGTATCTAATCAGGGGTCAGTGAGGAGAAAAACAGCGGCATGATTAGATACTATGTTGCTTGGCAGGGGGATCAGTGAGGAGAAAGGAACTAATCATGCGGCATGATTAGATACGAATAGTAGCGGGGGTCAGTGAGGAGAAAGGAACAGCGGCATGATTAGATACTATGTTGTAGCAGGGGGATCAGTGAGGAGAAAGGAACAGCGGCATGATTAGATACTATGTTGTAGCAGGGGGGTATCAGTGAGAGAAAGGAACAGCGGCATGATGTTCCTATGTTGTAGCAGGGGGTCAGTGAGGAGATAGGAACAGCGGCACTGATCCCCCTGCTACAACATGATGTTCCTTTCCCACTGATCCCCCTTAGATCTAGATCCCCCTGCTCCTCACAACATAGTATCTAATCATGCCGCTGTTCCTTTCTCCTCACTGACCCCCCTGCTACTATTAATCATATCTAATCATGCTAATCATGCTGTTCCTTTCTCCTCACTGATCCCCCTGCTACAACATAGTATCTAATCATGCCGCTGTTCCTTTCTCCTCACTGGTCCCCCTGCTACAACATAGTATCTAGTCATGCCGCTGTTCCTTTCTCCTCACTGACCCCCTGCTACAACATAGTATCTAATCATGCCGCCCTTTCTCCTCACTGCTGTTAGTATCTAATCATGCCGCTGTTCTCTCTCACTGACCCCCTGCTACAACATAGTATCTAATCATGCCGCTGTTCCTTTCTCCTCACTGATCCCCCCTGCTACAACATAGTATCTAATCATGCCGCTGTTCCTTTCTCCTCACTGACCCCCCGCTACTATTCGTATCTAATCATGCCGCTGTTCCTTTCTCCTCACTGACCCCCCTGCTACAACATAGTATCTAATCATGCCGCTGTTCCTTTCTCCTCACACTGACCCCCGCTACTATTCGTATCTAATCATGCCGCTGTTCCTTTCTCCTCACTGACCCCCCCGCTACTATTCGTATCTAATCATGCCGCTGTTCCTTTCTCCTCACTGATCCCCCCTGCTACAACATAGTATCTAATCATGCCGCTGTTCCTTTCTCCTCACTGACCCCCTGCTACAACATAGTATCTAATCATGCCGCTGTTCCTTTCTCCTCACTGATCCCCCTGCTACAACATAGTATCTAATCATGCCGCTGTTCCTTTCTCCTCACCGAACCCCCCCCTCTACTATTCGTATCTAATCATGCCGCTGTTCCTTTCTCCTCACTGACCCCCTGCTACTATAGTATCTAATCATGCCGCTGTTCCTTTCTCCTCACTGATCCCCCTGCTACAACATAGTATCTAATCATGCCGCTGTTCCTTTCTCCTCACTGACCCCCCCCGCTACTATTCATAGTATCTAATCATGCCGCTGTTCCTTTCTCCTCACTGATCCCCCCTGCTACAACATAGTATCTAATCATGCCGCTGTTCCTTTCTCCTCACTGATCCCCCTGCTACAACATAGTATCTAATCATGCCGCTGTTCCTTTCTCCTCACTGACCCCCTGCTACAACATAGTATCTAATCATGCCGCTGTTCCTTTCTCCTCACTGACCCCCTGCTACAACATAGTATCTAATCATGCCGCTGTTCCTTTCTCCTCACTGATCCCCCCTGCTACAACATAGTATCTAATCATGCCTCTGTTCCTTTCTCCTCACTGACCCCCCCCGCTACTATTCGTATCTAATCATGCCGCTGTTCCTTTCTCCTCACTGATCCCCCCTGCTACAACATAGTATCTAATCATGCCGCTGTTCCTTTCTCCTCACTGACCCCCCGCTACTATTCGTATCTAATCATGCCGCTGTTCCTTTCTCCTCACTGACCCCCCGCTACTATTCGTATCTAATCATGCCGCTGTTCCTTTCTCCTCACTGATCCCCCTGCTACAACATAGTATCTAATCATGCCGCTGTTCCTTTCTCCTCACTGACCCCCTGCTACAACATAGTATCTAATCATGCCGCTGTTCCTTTCTCCTCACTGATCCCCCCTGCTACAACATAGTATCTAATCATGCCGCTGTTCCTTTCTCCTCACTGACCCCCCTCTACTATTCGTATCTAATCATGCCGCTGTTCCTTTCTCCTCACTGACCCCCCGCTACTATTCGTATCTAATCATGCCGCTGTTCCTTTCTCCTCACTGATCCCCCCTGCTACAACATAGTATCTAATCATGCCGCTGTTCCTTTCTCCTCACCGTATCTAATCCCCTGTTCCTTTCTCCTCACTATTCGTATCTAATCATGCCGCTGTTCCTTTCTCCTCACTGACCCCCCATAGCTAATCATGCCGCTGTTCCTTTCTCTCTCCTATTTAGCTGCTTCGTATCTAATCATGCCGCTGTTCCTTTCTCCTCACTGATCCCCCCTGCTACAACATAGTATCTAATCATGCCGCTGTTCCTTTCTCCTCACTGACCCCTGCTACAACATAGTATCTAATCATGCCGCTGTTCCTTTCTCCTCACTGACCCCCCCCTGCTACAACATAGCTACTATTCGTATTTAATCATGCCGCTGTTCCTTTCTCCTCACTGCCCCCCCGCTACTATTAGTATCTAATCATGCCGCTGTTCCTTTCTCCTCACTGATCCCCCTGCTACAACATAGTATCTAATCATGCCGCTGTTCCTTTCTCCTCACTGACCCCCTGCTACAACATAGTATCTAATCATGCCGCTGTTCCTTTCTCCTCACTGATCCCCCCTGCTACAACATAGTATCTAATCATGCCGCTGTTCCTTTCTCCTCACTGATCCCCCCTGCTACAACATAGTATCTAATCATGCCGCTGTTCCTTTCTCCTCACTGACCCCCCTGCTACAACATAGTATCTAATCATGCCGCTGTTCCTTTCTCCTCACTGACCCCCCCTGCTACAACATAGTATCTAATCATGCCGCTGTTCCTTTCTCCTCACTGATCCCCCTGCTACGGAGACAGGGAGACGCGTTGGAACAAGGGCACCATCCTGAAGGCGTCTGTGGACTACATTAGGAGGCTGCAGAAGGAGCAGCAGAGAGCCAAGGAGGTGGAGACCAGACAGAGGAAACTGGAGCACAGCAACCGCAGCCTACTGCTACGTATACAGGTAATACTGACAGTAACCTACCTATACAGGTAATACTGACAGTAACCTACTGCTACCTATACAGGTAATACTGACAGTAACCTACCTATACAGGTAATACTGACAGTAACCTACCTAACCAGGTAATACTGACAGTAACCTACCTATACAGGTAATACTGACAGTAACCTACCTATACAGGCAATACTGACAGTAACCTACTGCTACCTATACAGGCAATACTGACAGTAACCTACCTATACAGGTAATACTGACAGTAACCTACTGCTACCTATACAGGCAATACTGACAGTAACCTACCTATACAGGCAATACTGACAGTAACCTAATCATGCTGCTACCTATACAGGCAATACTGACAGTAACCTACCTATACAGGCAATACTGACAGTAACCTACTGCTACCTATACAGGCAATACTGACAGTAACCTACTGCTACCTATACAGGCAATACTGACAGTAACCTACTGCTACCTATACAGGCAATACTGACAGTAACCTACCTATACAGGCAATACTGACAGTAACCTACCTATACAGGTAATACTGACAGTAACCTACCTATACAGGTAATACTGACAGTAACCTACCTATACAGGTAATACTGACAGTAACCTACTGCTACCTATACAGGTAATACTGACAGTAACACACCTATACAGGTAATACTGACAGTAACCTACCTATACAGGTAATACTGACAGTAACCTACCTATACAGGTAATACTGACAGTAACCTACCTATACAGGTAATACTGACAGTAACCTACCTATACAGGTAATACTGACAGTAACCTACCTATACAGGTAATACTGACAGTAACCTACCTATACAGGTAATACTGACAGTAACCTGCCTATACAGGTAATACTGTTCCTTTCTCCTCACAGTAACCTACTGCTACCTATACAGGCAATACTGACAGTAACCTACCTATACAGGTAATACTGACAGTAACCTACCTATACAGGTAATACTGACAGTAACCTACCTATACAGGTAATACTGACAGTAACCTACCTATACAGGTAATACTGACAGTAACCTACCTATACAGGTAATACTGACAGTAACCTACTGCTACCTATACAGGTAACACTGACAGTAACCTACTGCTACCTATACAGGTAATACTGACAGTAACCTACCTATACAGGTAATACTGACAGTAACCTACCTATACAGGTAATACTGACAGTAACCTACCTATACAGGTAATACTGACAGTAACCTACCTATACAGGTAATACTGACAGTAACCTACTGCTACCTATACAGGTAATACTGACAGTAACCTACTGCTACCTATACAGGTAATACTGACAGTAACCTACCTATACAGGTAATACTGACAGTAACCTACTGCTACCTATACAGGCAATACTGACAGTAACCTACCTATACAGGTAACACTGACAGTAACCTACTGCTACCTACACAGGTAATACTGACAGTAACCTACTGCTACCTATACAGGTAACACTGACAGTAACCTACTGCTACCTATACAGGTAATACTGACAGTAACCTACCTATACAGGTAATACTGACAGTAACCTACTGCTACCTATACAGGCAATACTGACAGTAACCTACCTATACAGGTAATACTGACAGTAACCTACCTATACAGGTAACACTGACAGTAACCTACTGCTACCTACACAGGTAATACTGACAGTAACCTACTGCTACCTATACAGGTAATACTGACAGTAACCTACTGCTACCTATACAGGTAATACTGACAGTAACCTACCTATACAGGTAATACTGACAGTAACCTACTGCTACCTATACAGGCAATACTGACAGTAACCTACTGCTACCTATACAGGTAATACTGACAGTAACCTACTGCTACCTATACAGGTAATTTTTTATTTTATTTTTATTTCACCTTTATTTAACCAGGTAGGCTAGTTGAGAACAAGTTCTCACAACTCACTAGTTGATTTAACAAGTGTTGAGAATCATTCTGCTCAACTGCGACCTGGCCAAGATAAAGCATAGCAGTGTGAACAGACAACACAGAGTTACACATGGAGTAAACAATTAGCAAGTCAATAACACAGTAGAAAAAAATGGGCAGTCTATATACAATGTGTGCAAAAGGCATGAGGAGGTAGGCGAATAATACAATTTTGCAGATTAACACTGGAGTGATAAATGATCAGATGGGCATGTACAGGTAGAGATATTGGTGTGCAAAAGAGCAGAAAAGTAAATAAATAAAAACAGTATAAAAACAGTATGGGAATGAGGTAGGTGAAAAAGGGTGAGCTATTTACCTATAGACTATGTACAGCTGCAGCGATCGGTTAGCTGCTATAGCTGATGTTTGAAGTTGGAGAGGAGATACAGGTAATACTGACAGTAACCTACCTATACAGGTAATACTGACAGTAACCTACCTATACAGGTAATACTGACAGTAACCTACCTATACAGGTAATACTGACAGTAACCTACCTATACAGGTAATACTGACAGTAACCTAACCATACAGGTAATACTGACAGTAACCTACCTATACAGGTAACACTGACAGTAACCTAACCATACAGGTAATACTGACAGTAACCTACCTATACAGGTAATACTGACAGTATTAGGTTAGGACAGGTTAGGGTTTGGGAGACTGGGAGGGAAGGGTTAGGGTTTGAAAGACTGGGAGGGAGGGTTAGGGTCTGGAGACTGGGAGGGAAGGGTTAGGGTCGGGAGACTGGGGGGGGAGGGTTAGGGTCGGGAGACTAGGGGGGAAGGGTTAGGGTCGGGAGACTGGGGGGAAGGGTTAGGGTCGGGAGACTGGGGGGGAAGGGTTAGGGTCGGGAGACTGGGGGGGAAGGGTTAGAGTCGGGAGACTGGGGGAAGGGTTAGGGTCTGGAGACTGGGGGAAGGGTTAGGGTCTGGAGACTGGGGGATGGGTTAGGGTCTGGAGACTGGGGGGAGGGTTAGGGTCTGGAGACTGGGGGGAAGGGTTAGGGTCTGGAGACTGGGGGGGAAGGGTTAGGGTCTGGAGACTGGGGGGAAGGGTTAGGGTCTGGAGACTGGGGGGGAAGGGTCTGGAGACTGGGGGAAGGGTTAGGGTCTGGAGACTGGGAGGGTTGGGGTCTGGAGACTGGGAGGGAAGGGGGTCTGGGAGACTGGGAGGGAAGGGGTCGGGAGACTGGGAGGGAAGGGGTCGGGAGACTGGGAGGGAAGGGGTCGGGAGACTGGGAGGGAAGGGTTGGGGCTAAGGAGATGAAGACCAGACCAATCCTACTGTTATGAAATCAAGCTAGAAAGATTTTCCTCGTTTTACAAAGTCAATCAGTGTACAGCAAGGAAGTCTGGTAATTAACTCTTTGGAAGGTAAATGGTAAATTGTCTTAGGGAAAAATCAATCAACGCTGGCATCCCCCAGGGCAGTGTTCCAGGGCCTCTACTATTTCTACTGTACTATAATTAAGCAATAAAGTAATAAGGCATGAGACCCTGTGCATTAATAATCATACTTACGGGCTGTTCTTAGGCTTAACGCCAATAGTTTAAGTGTTGACTATTGTTGTCTGTTGTTTCTCTCCACAGGAGCTCGAGATGCAGGCCCGCCTCCATGGCCTCTCCACCCCCGCCTCTTCCTCCCAAGGCAGCTCCTCCTCACACCTAAGCCTATCACAGTCCCTGGACCCCAGCACGGGCGACGCCCTCTCCAGGACCCTCCTCTCCCTGAGTGGTGGCCAAGGCCTCCAGGCCGCCTCCCCCTCCTTCCTGTCTCCACCCCCCTCGGCCTCTCCGGTTGGCCTCATGACAATGGGCAGCCCCTTGGATCTGGACTCTCTGAGCTTCTCTGACCTGGATGACCCGTCGGCCGCAGCCTTCCACGCCTCCCTGCTGCCGGACATGGGTCTGGGGGACATCCTGATGGACGACAGGGGACTGGGGATGTCCTCTGTTGGGGGCAGAGACCCCCTGCTCTCCTCCGTCTCCCCGGGAGTCTCCAAGACCTCTAGTCGCAGGAGCAGCTTCAGCATGGAGGAAGATTTGTGACTGATGTAGACCCTAGACACCCTAGACCCTACACTGTTAGGGAGGAACATAATCAGCATGGAGGAAGACCTGTGACTGGAGCTGAGTCCCAAACCAACTCCTAGACCCTACATCATAGACCCTACACTGTTAGGGATGAACACATTCAGCATGGAGGAAGACCTGTGACTGGAGTTGAGTCCCAAACCAACTCCTAGACCCTACACCCTAGACTAAACCCTTAGACAGTTCATGCAGATCTGAGAGATTTGGAAAATAGTAAACATGGCAAAACATCCCAGTAGAATCATACCAGAGTGTTTATAGCAATCCTCCATCCTTTCAGATTTACAGGAGAGTCTTTTGGGGGGTATTCAGCAGGAGAGGGTTCAGGATTTACTGCTCATTGTCTTCTGGTTCTTCCCAACTGGGATTTCTCTAAGAAAAGAAAAAAACAAACATGGGAAATCTGAAGGGAATTTTTGCAACCCTAATTTTAGTTTATTCTAGAATGTGTAGAAATAATTCCTGGTCCCTGTGGTGATGACGGAATCCTTTCCAAATATTTTATCTCCATGCGTGTTAAATAAACATTTAAAAAATAAACGAAATAGAATAGATATACGGAGTTGAGCTGTTCTATAGCATTAAAAGATCCAACATGAATGGTAGACTACATGTAAAGATACGCGTTACTTAGATACGAAACTATGTTTTTAATTTTATAGTTCTGTGAATAGTAATTATGATGGAGGTAGATATGTATAGGGAGAAGGAGACAGGGATACTGGAGTGATGGAGGTAGATATGTATAGGGGGAAGGAGACAGGGATACTGGAGTGATGGAGGTAGATATGTATAGGGAGAAGGAGACAGGGATACTGGAGTGATGGAGGTAGATATGTATAGGGGGAAGGAGACAGGGATACTGGAGTGATGGAGGTAGATATGTATAGGGAGAAGGTGACAGGGATACTGGAGTGATGGAGGTAGATATGTATAGGGGGAAGGTGACAGGGATACTGGAGTGATGGAGGTAGATATGTATAGGGAGAAGGAGACAGGGATACTGGGGTGATGGAGGTAGATATGTATAGGGGGAAGGAGACAGGGATACTGGGGTGATGGAGGTAGATATGTATAGGGGGAAGGTGATGGATACTGGAGTGATGGAGGTAGATATGTATAGGGGGAAGGTGATGGAGGTAGATATGTATAGGGAGAAGGAGACTTGGCATCAGGATGTATAATAAACAGAGTAGTGGCAGCTTGTATGTGAGTGCGGGTGTGTTGAGTCACTATACATGTATATTATGTGTTGGAGTGACAGTGTGTAGACTAAACAGGGCCCTGTGACATTGTGCATAGAGACTGAAGTAATAGGGTAAACTCAAGCCATGTAGCTATTTAATGTAGCTATTTATCAGTCGTATTGCCTGGGGATAGAAGCTGTTCAAGAGCCTGTTGTTGTCAGACCTGATGCGGAAGAGAAAATAGTCTGTGGCTCTTGGATGTTAGAGGTCTTTGACGACAAACCGTCTGATATAGAGGTCCTGGATGGCAGGGAGCCCCAGTGATGTACTGGGCTGTCCTTGTTTCCTGTCGGTGTGGATGAGGGCGTTCTTGTTCCCCGTCGATGTGGATGAGGGCGTTCTTGTTCCCGTAGATGTGGATGAGGGCGTTCTTGTTTCCCGTCGGTGTGGATGAGGGCGTTCTTGTTTCCTGTCGATGTGGATGAGGGCGTTCTTGTTTCCTGTGGATATGTATGAGGGCGTTCTTGTTTCCTGTAGTCCACGATCAGCTCCTTGGTCTTACTGACATTCAGGGAGAGGTTGTTGTTTTCGGCACCACATTGCCAGGTCTCTGACCTCCCTGTAGGCTGACTCATTGTTGGAGTCGTGCGTGGCCACGCAGTCGTGGGTGAACAGGGAGTACAGGAGGGGACTAAGCACACAGCCCTGTGCCACCCCCCATGTTGAGAGTCAGCATAGCGGAGATGATGTTACCTAAACTCACCACCTGGGATCGGCTCGTCAGGAAGTCCAGGATCAAGTTACAGAGGAAAGTGCTTGGAGGGGACAATGGTGTTGAACGCAGAGCTGTAGTAAATGAACAGGATTCTCTCATAGGGTGCCATTTCTAATGACCTTTTATTTACATGTTGTATAATCCAGTTGAACGTTGTGTGTTGGTATGCTATTAAAGTGTGTCAAGAGTCACTCAGGAAAACTAGGCTGAGCAGCCAGCCGTAGAGTAGACTAAACAGTTACAATACTGTGTTTTGTCGGCACATTGTTCTATAGTCCTCAATAGCAAGAACGTTAAGAGTGGCTCTCAACTTTAATCTACAAGGTTTTATCACTCTGTGTTCCTGCCTCCTCTGTGTTCCTGCCTCCTCTGTGTTCCTGCCTCCTCTGTGTTCCTGCCTCCTCTGTGTTCCTGCCTCCTCTGTGTTCCTGCCTCCTCTGTGTTCCTGCCTCCTCTGTGTTCCTGCCTCCTCTGTGTTCCTGCCTCCTCTGTGTTCCTGCCTCCTCTGTGTTCCTGCCTCCTCTGTGTTCCTGCCTCCTCTGTGTTCCTGCCTCCTCTGTGTTCCAGCCTCCTCTGTGTTCCAGCCTCCTCTGTGTTCCTGCCTCCTCTGTGTTCCTGCCTCCTCTGTGTTCCTGCCTCCTCTGTGTTCCTGCCTCCTCTGTGTTCCAGCCTCCTCTGTGTTCCTGCCTCCTCTGTGTTCCTGCCTCCTCTGTGTTCCAGCCTCCTCTGTGTTCCTGCCTCCTCTGTGTTCCAGCCTCCTCTGTGTTCCTGCCTCCTCTGTGTTCCTGCCTCCTCTGTGTTCCTGCCTCCTCTGTGTTCCTGCCTCCTCTGTGTTCCTGCCTCCTCTGTGTTCCAGCCTCCTCTGTGTTTCTGCCTGGGTCAGTTCAGGAATTCAGGAATAAAATATTTTTAAAAACTCACAGAATACGGTGAGACGTTTAAAAAAATAAAATAAAAGGTATAAAATCTGCAATATGTCACTTTTTGGGCGACCTGACCAAATTCACATAGAAATGTGAGTAATAGATCTGTCACTATCATTGAAAGCAAGTCTAAGACGCGGTAGATCTGTTCTATGTGCACTACTTCTATGCTTCCGATTCTTATGTTTCATTTTTGCATCTTTTACATTCATTCATACTATGACAGATACTTCACATTGTTTTATGTTTGTTTATTTAGCCTGTTTCCAACCTCATATGTGCTGCGTTTTCACCCATAGAGTTAGAGAACTCTTGATAGATAATAACCCGGGATGACACAGATACAGAGATGAGTCATCTATCTAACTCTATGGTTTCACCATGGGTTCAGTGGGGAGTAATATATATATATATATATATATATACATAACCCATGGGCTGGATGGCCACTGACTACTAAGCACACTTTACTCTGTCATTTATTTTCATAGAAAAGCAATATACCTGTATGTGGTTGAGTAGAATTGAGTGACGTCACTTATCATCACAGCCCTGTAAGATACAGTATATGGATAACGGCACTAGGGAATGATGGTGAATAAATGTGTTTTATAACTGCAGTTTCAGGTTCTGCCATATGCATATTAAATCTGTACTGTGTTTACTTTATTTATGTAAATAGAAATGGTATATATAGCATAATGTTCTGGAACAATACATTTATTAACAAATATTTTCTGTGTAGTGTACACATTATATGCCATATATTATGTAAAAACATTGCATATATTTGGCCCTAATTTTTTTTTATTTTTATGAAATATATACTTTTTATCATTTTCTCTTTTAAATATATGTGACTCTGAGGGTGTGTGTATCATGTGTAAATGTTGCTCATTTCAACTGAGGGGATTCTATGTCTGATAGAAAACTGTATTTTAGACTATCTCCTCTGGTAGAGCAATGCAGAAGCCAATAGCCATTCAGCAGTAGTCAGTTCCTGGTCACTTTTACTGTACAGTGATTGGCTAGCAGCTCAATACAGTCTTGCAGCTCTTTTGTGAGGATATGACTGCATGGTTACGTCCCAAATGACACCCATTTATAGTGCCCTTTATCGTGCCCTACTTTTGATCAGAGCCCTATTCCCTATATAGTGCCCTACTTTAGATCAGAGCCCTATGCCACCCTATTCCCTATATAGTGCCCTACTTTTGATCAGAGCCCTATGGCACCCTATTCCCTATATTGTGCCCTACTTTAGACCAGAGCCCTATAGCACCCTATTCCCTATATAGTGCCCTACTTTTGACCAGAGCCCTATTCCCTATATAGTGCCCTACTTTTGACCAGAGCCCTGTGGGGAATTAGCCCAGTCAGTTTTGAGCTAACATTCCTCTCCTTAACACTCCTTGTCATGCCAATTTATTAATTTGGGCACAAAAGAAGTTCTGGATTTCAGGGTTTATGAGGAATTGGGTGTCATTTGAAACGTAGTCCATGTCTTCCCTCTCTACACATCCTACTGGCAAAGACTCAGTAGCAAACTATGGAAGATTTGGCTGAGATATACACTGAGTATACCAAACATTAAGAACACCTTCCGAACATGGCTTTGTACCCCCTTTTGCCCTCAGAACAGCCTCAATTCGTCTGGATTTGGCTGGATGTCCTTTTGGGTGGTGGACCATTCTTGATACACACGGGGACACTGTTGAGTGAAAAACCCAGCAGCTTTGCAGTTCTTGACAAGCTGGTGTGCCTGGCATCTACTACCCCGTTCAAAGGCACTTCAATATTTTGTCTTGCCCATTCACCCTCTCAATAGCAACACATACACAATTAATGTCTCAATTTTCTCAAGGCTTATAAATCCTTCTTTAACCCGTCTCCTCCTCCCCTTTCGTCTACATTTTACAAGTGACATCAATCGGGGATGATAGCTTTCACCTGGATTCACCTGGTCAGTTTGTCATGGAAAGAGCAGGTGTTCTTCATGTTTTGTATACTCAGTGAAAATAAAACTGTCTCGGTTCAATGTCACTCAATCGTGACAAATATAATAGTATAATATAATATATATAATATATAATATAATAATATATAATATAATATATATATATATATATAATATATAATAAGTGTAATCAGTCTTACGCCTGTCAGGTATTTTTTTTGCTTTTCAAAGCAGAACAAAAAATCCAGTGAAAACAGTCTTGTTATAATTTTGTTTTCCAAGTAATTTTATTTAACACATTTCAATGTGTTATATGTGTTTTGGTTGTACTGTAGGTGTACAGCAAATAACCAGACACAGGAAAACTAGTTAAGTGTTTATCAGTTTTTCATGTTTTATCAAAAAACATAAACCCTCCAGCCACTGTTGATGATTTGGTCTTCATCAGAATACACACATCAGATCAGGATACACAAGTCACTCTCTGTAGAAATGGGATCTTGAAAGGGATGTTTACTCCTCGGCAACAACATTGTCATATTGCATCTTTAAGTTTTACATATTGTTTTCTGTCACCTATTTAGAAAACTAAGAAACATTACGTATGATTGTTTCATTTTTAATAATTCATCTTTGTTAAATAAATGATAAACATTTTATAAAAACCCGAAACAACTGTTTTGTGTTTTTCTCCCTTGATGTCGTTACCCTCATTTGATCCCCTCTCCTCTTCATGTACTGCACTACTCTGGTCAAAAGTAATGAACTACAGATGTCGGATCCTAATATGACCCCATTTCGTCGCAGGATGAAAATAATCCTACAGTCTCTCTTTCTTTCTCTCTCTCAGAGGACCTGAGCCCTAGGACCGTGCCCCAGGACTACCTGACATGATGGCTCCTTGCTGTCCCCAGTCCACCTGACTGTGCTGCTGCTCCAGTTTCAACTGTTCTGCCTTATTATTATTCGACCATGCTGGTCATTTATGAACATGTGAACATCTTGGTCATGTTCTGTTATAATCTCTACCCGGCACAGCCAGAAGAGGACTGGCCACCCCACATAGCCCGGTTCCTCTCTAGGTTTCTTCCTAGGTTTTGGCCTTTCTAGGGAATTTTTCCTAGCCACCGTGCTTTTACACCTGCATTGTTTGCTGTTTGGGGTTTTAGGCTGGGTTTCTGTACAGCACTTTGAGATATCAGCTGATGTACGAAGGGCTATATAAATCAATTTGATTTGATTTGGTTGAGGTTAGTGTTCACCAGAGCGTGGAGGTTATTAGTGTTCACCAGAACGTTCAGTTTATTACAGTGTTCACCAGAACATTGAGGTTGTTAGTGTTCACCAGAACGTTGAGGTTATTAGTGTTCACCAGAGCATTGAGGTTATTAGTGTTCACCAGAGCATTGAGGTTATTACAGTGTTCACCAGAACATTGAGGTTATTACAGTGTTCACCAGAACGTTGAGGTTATTAGTGTTCACCAGAACGTTGAGGTTATTAGTGTTCACCAGAGCGTTGAGGTTATTACGTGTTCACCAGAGCGTTGAAGTTATTAGTGTTCACCAGAACATTGAGGTTATTACAGTGTTCACCAGAACATTGAGGTTATTAGTGTTCACCAGAACATTGAGGTTGTTAGTGTTCACCAGAATGTTGAGGTTATTAGTGTTCACCAGAACATTGAGGTTATTAGTGTTCACCAGAACATTGAGGTTATTAGTGTTCACCAGAACATTGAGGTTATTAGTGTTCACCAGAGGTTACGTGTGAGGTTATTAGTGTTCACCAGAGCATTGAGGTTATTGAGTTATTAGTTTCACCAGAGCGTTGAGGTTATTAGTGTTCACCAGAGCGTTGAGGTTATTAGTGTTCACCAGAACATTGAGGTTATTAGTGTTCACCAGAACATTGAGGTTATTAGTGTTCACCAGAACGTTGAGGTTATTAGTGTTCACCAGAACGTTGAGTTCAGTTTATTAGTGTTCACCAGAACATTGAGGTTATTAGTGTTCACCAGAACATTGAGGTTATTAGTGTTCACCAGAACATTGAGGTTATTAGTGTTCACCAGAACATTGAGGTTATTAGTGTTCACCAGAACGTTGAGGTTATTAGTGTTCACCAGAGCGTTCAGTTTATTACAGTGTTCACCAGAACGTTGAGGTTATTAGTGTTCACCAGAACATTGAGGTTATTAGTGTTCACCAGAACATTGAGGTTATTACGGTGTTCACCAGAACATTGAGGTTATTAGTGTTCACCAGAACGTTCAGTTCAGTTTATTACAGTGTTCACCAGAGCGTTGAGGTTATTAGTGTTCACCAGAGCGTTGAGGTTAGTGTTCACCAGAGCGTTGAGGTTATTAGTGTTCACCAGAACATTCAGTTCAGTTTATTACAGTGTTCACCAGAGCGTTGAGGTTATTAGTGTTCACCAGAGCGTTGAGGTTATTAGTGTTCACCAGAACATTCAGTTTAGTTTATTACAGTGTTCACCAGAGCGTTGAGGTTATTAGTGTTCACCAGAACATTCAGTTCAGTTTATTACAGTGTTCACCAGAGCATTGAGGTTATTAGTGTTCACCAGAGCGTTGAGGTTATTAGTGTTCACCAGAGCGTTGAGGTTATTAGTGTTCACCAGAGCGTGGAGGTTATTAGTGTTCACCAGAACGTTCAGTTTATTACAGTGTTCACCAGAACATTGAGGTTGTTAGTGTTCACCAGAACGTTGAGGTTATTAGTGTTCACCAGAGCATTGAGGTTATTAGTGTTCACCAGAGCATTGAGGTTGTTAGTGTTCACCAGAACATTGAGGTTATTAGTGTTCACCAGAACATTGAGGTTGTTAGTGTTCACCAGAACGTTGAGGTTATTAGTGTTCACCAGAGCATTGAGGTTATTAGTGTTCACCAGAGCGTTGAGGTTATTAGTGTTCACCAGAACATTGAGGTTATTAGTGTTCACCAGAACATTGAGGTTATTAGTGTTCAACAGAGCGTTGAGGTTATTAGTGTTCACCAGAACGTTGAGGTTATTAGTGTTCACCAGAGCGTTGAGGTTATTAGTGTTCACCAGAACATTGAGGTTATTAGAGGTTATGTAGTGTTCACCAGAACATTGAGGTTATTAGTGTTCACCAGAACATTGAGGTTATTAGTGTTATTAGTTTCACCAGAGCATTGAGGTTATTAGTGTTCACCAGAACATTGAGGTTATTAGTGTTCACCAGAACATTCAGGTTCATTCAGTTTATTACAGTGTTCACCAGAGCATTGAGGTTATTAGTGTTCACCAGAGCGTTGAGGTTATTACAGTGTTCACCAGAGCATTGAGGTTATTAGTGTTCACCAGAGCTTTGAGGTTATTAGTGTTCACCAGAACATTGAGGTTATTAGTGTTCACCAGATTATTGAGGTTATTAGTGTTCACCAGAGCATTGAGGTTATTAGTGTTCACCAGAGCGTTGAGGTTATTAGTGTTCACCAGAACATTGAGGTTATTAGTGTTCACCAGAGCATTGAGGTTATTAGTGTTCACCAGAGCATTGAGGTTATTAGTGTTCACCAGATTATTGAGGTTATTACGGTGTTCACCAGAGCGTTGAGGTTATTAGTGTTCACCAGAACATTGAGGTTATTAGTGTTCAACAGAGCATTGAGGTTATTAGTGTTCACCAGAACATTGAGGTTATTACAGTGTTCACCAGAACATTGAGGTTATTACAGTGTTCACCAGAGCGTTGAGGTTATTAGTGTTCACCAGAACATTGAGGTTATTACAGTGTTCACCAGAGCGTTGAGGTTATTAGTGTTCACCAGAACATTCAGTTCAGTTTATTACAGTGTTCACCAGAGCGTTGAGGTTATTAGTGTTCACCAGAACATTGAGGTTATTAGTGTTCACCAGAGCGTTGAGGTTATTAGTGTTCACCAGAACATTGAGGTTATTACAGTGTTCACCAGAACATTGAGGTTATTACAGTGTTCACCAGAACATTGAGGTTATTAGTGTTCTCCAGAGCATTGAGGTTGTTAGTGTTCACCAGAACATTGAGGTTATTAGTGTTCACCAGAACATTGAGGTTATTACGGTGTTCACCAGAACATTGAGGTTATTAGTGTTCAACAGAGCGTTGAGGTTATTACGGTGTTCACCAGAGCGTTGAGGTTATTAGTGTTCACCAGAGCGTTGAGGTTATTAGTGTTCACCACAACATTGAGGTTATTAGTGTTCAACAGAGCGTTGAGGTTATTAGTGTTCACCAGAACATTGAGGTTATTAGTGTTCACCAGAACATTGAGGTTATTACGGTGTTCACGAGAACATTGAGGTTATTAGTGTTCACCAGAACGTTCAGTTCAGTTTATTACAGTGTTCACCAGAGCGTTGAGGTTATTAGTGTTCACCAGAACATTGAGGTTATTAGTGTTCACCAGAACATTGAGGTTATTAGTGTTCAACAGAGCGTTGAGGTTATTAGTGTTCACCAGAACGTTGAGGTTATTAGTGTTCACCAGAGCGTTGAGGTTATTACAGTGTTCACCAGAACATTGAGGTTATTACAGTGTTCACCAGAACGTTCAGGTTATTAGTGTTCACCAGAACGTTGAGGTTATTAGTGTTCACCAGAGCGTTGAGGTTATTACGGTGTTCACCAGAGCGTTGAAGTTATTAGTGTTCACCAGAACATTGAGGTTATTAGTGTTCACCAGAGCATTGAGGTTATTAGTGTTCACCAGAGCGTGGAGGTTATTAGTGTTCACCAGAACGTTGAGGTTGTTAGTGTTCACCAGAACATTGAGGTTATTAGTGTTCACCAGAACGTTGAGGTTATTAGTGTTCACCAGAACATTGAGGTTATTAGTGTTCACCAGAACGTTGAGGTTATTAGTGTTCACCAGAGCATTGAGGTTATTAGTGTTCACCAGAGCGTTGAGGTTATTAGTGTTCACCAGAGCGTTGAGGTTATTAGTGTTCACCAGAACATTGAGGTTATTAGTGTTCACCAGAACATTGAGGTTATTAGTGTTCACCAGAACGTTGAGGTTATTAGTGTTCACCAGAGCGTTGAGGTTATTAGTGTTCACCAGAACGTTGAGGTTATTAGTGTTCACCAGAACATTGAGGTTATTAGTGTTCACCAGAACGTTGAGGTTATTAGTGTTCACCAGAGCGTTAGTTCAGTTTATTACAGTGTTCACCAGAACGTTGAGGTTATTACGGTGTTCACCAGAACGTTGAGGTTATTAGTGTTCACCAGAACATTGAGGTTATTAGTGTTCACCAGAACATTGAGGTTATTACGGTGTTCACCAGAGCGTTGAGGTTATTAGTGTTCACCAGAACATTGAGGTTATTAGTGTTCAACAGAGCGTTGAGGTTATTAGTGTTCACCAGAACATTGAGGTTATTAGTGTTCACCAGAACATTGAGGTTATTACGGTGTTCACCAGAACATTGAGGTTATTAGTGTTCACCAGAACGTTCAGTTCAGTTTATTACAGTGTTCACCAGAGCGTTGAGGTTATTAGTGTTCACCAGAGCGTTGAGGTTATTAGTGTTCACCAGAGCGTTGAGGTTATTAGTGTTCACCAGAACATTCAGTTCAGTTTATTACAGTGTTCACCAGAGCGTTGAGGTTATTAGTGTTCACCAGAACATTCAGTTCAGTTTATTACAGTGTTCACCAGAGCATTGAGGTTATTAGTGTTCACCAGAGCATTCAGTTCAGTTTATTACAGTGTTCACCAGAGCGTTGAGGTTATTAGTGTTCACCAGAGCGTTGAGGTTATTAGTGTTCACCAGAGCGTTGAGGTTATTAGTGTTCACCAGAACATTGAGGTTATTAGTGTTCACCAGAGCATTGAGGTTATTAGTGTTCACCAGAACATTGAGGTTATTAGTGTTCACCAGAACATTCAGTTCAGTTTATTACAGTGTTCACCAGAGCGTTGAGGTTATTAGTGTTCACCAGAGCGTTGAGGTTATTAGTGTTCACCAGAACATTGAGGTTATTAGTGTTCACCAGATTATTGAGGTTATTAGTGTTCACCAGAGCATTGAGGTTATTAGTGTTCACCAGATTATTGAGGTTATTAGTGTTCACCAGAGCATTGAGGTTATTAGTGTTCACCAGAGCGTTGAGGTTATTAGTGTTCACCAGAACATTGAGGTTATTAGTGTTCACCAGAGCATTGAGGTTATTAGTGTTCACCAGATTATTGAGGTTATTACGGTGTTCACCAGAGCGTTGAGGTTATTAGTGTTCACCAGAACATTGAGGTTATTAGTGTTCACCAGAGCATTGAGGTTATTAGTGTTCACCAGATTATTGAGGTTATTACGGTGTTCACCAGAGCGTTGAGGTTATTAGTGTTCACCAGAACATTGAGGTTATTAGTGTTCAACAGAGCATTGAGGTTATTAGTGTTCACCAGAACATTGAGGTTATTACAGTGTTCACCAGAACATTGAGGTTATTACAGTGTTCACCAGAGCGTTGAGGTTATTAGTGTTCACCAGAACATTGAGGTTATTACAGTGTTCACCAGAGCGTTGAGGTTATTAGTGTTCACCAGAACATTCAGTTCAGATTATTACAGTGTTCACCAGAGCGTTGAGGTTATTAGTGTTCACCAGAACATTGAGGTTATTACAGTGTTCACCAGAACATTGAGGTTATTACGTGTTCACCAGAGCGTTGAGGTTATTAGTGTTCACCAGAACATTGAGGTTATTAGTGTTCAACAGAGCGTTGAGGTTATTAGTGTTCACCAGAACATTGAGGTTATTAGTGTTCACCAGAACATTGAGGTTATTACGGTGTTCACCAGAACATTGAGGTTATTAGTGTTCACCAGAGGTTCAGTTCAGTTTATTACAGTGTTCACCAGAGCGTTGAGGTTATTAGTGTTCACCAGAGCGTTGAGGTTAGTGTTCACCAGAGCGTTGAGGTTATTAGTGTTCACCAGAACATTCAGTTCAGTTTATTACAGTGTTCACCAGAACGTTGAGGTTATTAGTGTTCACCAGAACATTCAGTTCAGTTTATTACAGTGTTCACCAGAGCATTGAGGTTATTAGTGTTCACCAGAGCGTTGAGGTTATTAGTGTTCACCAGAGCGTTGAGGTTATTAGTGTTCACCAGAGCGTTGAGGTTATTAGTGTTCACCAGAGCGTTGAGGTTATTAGTGTTCACCAGAACATTGAGGTTATTAGTGTTCACCAGAGCATTGAGGTTATTAGTGTTCACCAGAACATTGAGGTTATTAGTGTTCACCAGAACATTCAGTTCAGTTTATTACAGTGTTCACCGGAGCGTTGAGGTTATTAGTGTTCACCAGAGCGTTGAGGTTATTAGTGTTCACCAGATCATTGAGGTTATTAGTGTTCACCAGAGCATTGAGGTTATTAGTGTTCACCAGAGCGTTGAGGTTATTAGTGTTCACCAGAACATTGAGGTTATTAGTGTTCACCAGATTATTGAGGTTATTAGTGTTCACCAGAGCATTGAGGTTATTAGTGTTCACCAGAGCGTTGAGGTTATTAGTGTTCACCAGAACATTGAGGTTATTAGTGTTCAACAGAGCATTGAGGTTATTAGTGTTCACCAGATTATTGAGGTTATTACGGTGTTCACCAGAGCGTTGAGGTTATTAGTGTTCACCAGAACATTGAGGATATTAGTGTTCACCAGAACATTGAGGTTATTAGTGTTCACCAGAGCATTGAGGTTATTAGTGTTCACCAGATTATTGAGGTTATTACGGTGTTCACCAGAGCGTTGAGGTTATTAGTGTTCACCAGAACATTGAGGTTATTACAGTGTTCACCAGAGCGTTGAGGTTATTAGTGTTCACCAGAACATTCAGTTCAGATTATTACAGTGTTCACCAGAGCGTTGAGGTTATTAGTGTTCACCAGAACATTGAGGTTATTACAGTGTTCACCAGAACATTGAGGTTATTACAGTGTTCACCAGAGCATTGAGGTTATTAGTGTTCACCAGAACATTGAGGTTATTAGTGTTCACCAGAGCATTGAGGTTGTTAGTGTTCACCAGAACATTGAGGTTATTACGGTGTTCACCAGAGCGTTGAGGTTATTAGTGTTCACCAGAGCGTTGAGGTTATTAGTGTTCACCAGAACATTGAGGTTATTAGTGTTCAACAGAGCGTTGAGGTTATTAGTGTTCACCAGAACATTGAGGTTATTAGTGTTCACCAGAACATTGAGGTTATTACGGTGTTCACCAGAACATTGAGGTTATTAGTGTTCAACAGAGCGTTGAGGTTATTACGGTGTTCACCAGAGCGTTGAGGTTATTAGTGTTCACCAGAGCGTTGAGGTTATTAGTGTTCACCACAACATTGAGGTTATTAGTGTTCAACAGAGCGTTGAGGTTATTAGTGTTCACCAGAACATTGAGGTTATTAGTGTTCACCAGAACATTGAGGTTATTACGGTGTTCACGAGAACATTGAGGTTATTAGTGTTCACCAGAACGTTCAGTTCAGTTTATTACAGTGTTCACCAGAGCGTTGAGGTTATTAGTGTTCACCAGAGCGTTGAGGTTATTACGGTGTTTACCAGAACATTAAGGTTATTAGTGTTCACCAGAACATTCAGTTCAGTTTATTACAGTGTTCACCAGAGCGTTGAGGTTATTAGTGTTCACCAGAGCGTTGAGGTTATTAGTGTTCACCAGAACATTCAGTTCAGTTTATTACAGTGTTCACCAGAGCGTTGAGGTTATTAGTGTTCACCAGAGCGTTGAGGTTATTAGTGTTCACCAGAACATTGAGGTTATTAGTGTTCACCAGAGCATTGAGGTTATTAGTGTTCACCAGAACATTGAGGTTATTAGTGTTCACCAGAACATTCAGTTCAGTTTATTACAGTGTTCACCAGAGCGTTGAGGTTATTAGTGTTCACCAGAGCGTTGAGGTTATTAGTGTTCACCAGAACATTGAGGTTATTAGTGTTCACCAGATTATTGAGGTTATTAGTGTTCACCAGATTATTGAGGTTATTAGTGTTCACCAGAGCATTGAGGTTATTAGTGTTCACCAGAGCATTGAGGTTATTAGTGTTCACCAGAGCATTGAGGTTATTAGTGTTCACCAGAGCATTGAGGTTATTAGTGTTCACCAGAGCGTTGAGGTTATTAGTGTTCACCAGAGCATTGAGGTTATTAGTGTTCACCAGAACATTGAGGTTATTACAGTGTTCACCAGAACATTGAGGTTATTAGTGTTCACCAGAACATTGAGGTTATTACAGTGTTCACCAGAGCGTTGAGGTTATTAGTGTTCACCAGAACATTGAGGTTATTACAGTGTTCACCAGAGCGTTGAGGTTATTAGTGTTCACCAGAACATTGAGGTTATTACAGTGTTCACCAGAGCGTTGAGGTTATTAATGTTCACCAGAACATTCAGTTCAGTTTATTACAGTGTTCACCAGAGCATTGAGGTTATTAGTGTTCACCAGAGCGTTGAGGTTATTAGTGTTCACCAGAGCGTTGAGGTTATTAGTGTTCACCAGAACATTGAGGTTATTACGGTGTTCACCAGAGCGTTGAGGTTATTAGTGTTCACCAGAACATTGAGGTTATTAGTGTTCACCAGAGCGTTGAGGTTATTAGTGTTCACCAGAGCGTTGAGGTTATTAGTGTTCACCAGAACGTTGAGGTTATTAGTGTTCACCAGAACATTGAGGTTATTAGTGTTCACCAGAGCGTTGAGGTTATTAGTGTTCACCAGAACATTGAGGTTATTAGTGTTCACCAGAGCGTTGAGGTTATTAGTGTTCACCAGAGCGTTGAGGTTATTAGTGTTCACCAGAACATTGAGGTTATTAGTGTTCACCAGAACATTGAGGTTATTAGTGTTCACCAGAGCGTTGAGGTTATTAGTGTTCACCAGAACGTTGAGGTTATTAGTGTTCACCAGAGCGTTGAGGTTATTAGTGTTCACCAGAGCGTTGAGGTTATTAGTGTTCACCAGAACATTGAGGTTATTAGTGTTCACCAGAGCGTTGAGGTTATTAGTGTTCACCAGAGCGTTGAGGTTATTAGTGTTCACCAGAACATTGAGGTTATTAGTGTTCACCAGAGCGTTGAGGTTATTAGTGTTCACCAGAACATTGAGGTTATTACAGTGTTCACCAGAGCGTTGAGGTTATTACGGTGTTCACCAGAGCGTTGAGGTCAGTGTTCACCAGAACGTTCAGGTTATTACAGTGTTCACCAGAACGTTCAGTTCAGTTTATTACAGTGTTCACCAGAACGTTCAGGTTATTACAGTGTTCACCAGAACATTCAGGTTATTACAGTGTTCACCAGAATGTTCAGTTCCGGTGATTACAATGTTCACCAGAACGTTGTGAATTGTTGTAACACGAGTGGTCTGAGCAGCTGTGAGCATCAGGAGTTCACACCCAGTGAGTGCTGGGCAATCGTTTTCAACACTTTTTGTTTTTACTTGTTCTCCCCACTGTACAACACCTGTTCTGCCAGTCACATTCTGTTAAAGGTCCCCAAAGCACACACATCCCTGGGTCGCTTGTATATCCAGTTTGCTGCAGCTCGAGACTGGAACGAGCTGCAACAAACACTCAAACTGGACAGTTTTATCTACATTTTTTCATTCAAATACTCAATCATAGACACTCTTACTGACAGTTGTGGCTGCATTGTATGATGTAGTGTAGTCTCTACCTTCTTGACCTTTGTGCTGTTGTCTATGCCCAATAATGTTTGTACCATGTTGTTGCTGCCTTGTTATGTTGTTGTCGTCTTCGGTCTCTCTTTATGTAGTGTTTTTGTCTCTTGTTGTGATTGTGTGTTTTGTCCTATATTTATAAACATTTTTTTTTACCCAGGCCCCATCCAGGCCCCATCCAGGCCCCATCCAGGCCCCATCCAGGCCCCATCCAGGCCCCATCCCAGCAGGAGGCCTTTTTTGCCTTTTGGTAGGCTGTTATTTACTATAATCATTTGTTCTTAGCTGACTTGTCTAGTTAAATAAAACAAAATAAATCAAATTAGGCTCAGCCTATATTTCCAAATTATTTAACATATAAATAAATACTCCTTCTGACAATTTGTTTTGTACATATTTGTGTTATGTGGGCAGTTTAAACCATTATTAGGCCCATGCTGAATACCTCATTCAAGAGGAAACATCTCATCCAACTATATTTGTCTTTATTTTATTTTTTATTTTTCTTACACGTATTCCCAAAACATGCTTCTACAGGGCTTTATAAATACATTTGATTTGATTTGAACGCGCATCAGTTCTGCTCAGGTGTTATGAAGTCTTTTATACAAATCCTGCCAGCTAATGGAGACTTGGGAGATTGAAGACCTCTCTGTCGTGTCATAACAGGCTACGACCACTAGGTGGCAGACAAACACATACAACTCCTCAGTCCACGATGTTGTGATGTCGCTGCTATCGCCTGTTCATATTTCAGAATTTCTAGAGAAGTGGATGAGGTGATCGTAGTGACATCACAACAGCCTTGTCAAACCCCCAGGAGTGACATCACAACAGCCTTGTCAAACCCCCAGGAGTGACATCACAACAGCCTTGTCAAACCCCCAGGAGTGACATCACAACAGCCTTGTCAAACCCCCAGGAGTGACATCACAACAGCCTTGTCAAACCCCCAGGAGTGACATCACAACAGCCTTGTCAAACCCCCAGGAGTGACATCACAACAGCCTTGTCAAACCCCCAGGAGTGACATCACAACAGCCTTGTCAAACCCCCAGGAGTGACATCACAACAGCCTTGTCAAACCCCCAGGAGTGACATCACAACAGCCTTGTCAAACCCCCAGGAGTGACATCCCAACAGCCTTGTCAAACCCCCAGGAGTGACATCCCAACAGCCTTGTCAAACCCCCAGGAGTGACATCCCAACAGCCTCTCTCATTCACTCAAGACAGAACAAGGTGCAGTAGTTTGACTGACCAGCCCTGACCAGCTCTGACCAGCCCTAGTCAGACAGGCAGACAAATTGTGTGTGTGAGAGAGAGAGACACAGAGATGGGATGTCTATCAATCTCCATCCTCTCCTGGTTCCTGCTCTTCCTGTCCCTAACCCCCTGTCTACTACTCACCTGTCCAGTCCCTAACCCCCTGTCTGCTACTGACCTGTCCAGTCCCTAACCCCCTGTCTACTACTGACCTGTCCAGTCCCTAACCCCCTGTCTACCACTGACCTGTCCAGTCCCTAACCCCCTGTCTACCACTGACCTGTCCAGTCCCTAACCCCCTGTCTGCTACTGACCTGTCCAGTCCCTAACCCCCTGTCTGCTACTGACCTGTCCAGTCCCTAACCCCCTGTCTGCTACTGACCTGTCCAGTCCCTAACCCCCTGTCTGCTACTGACCTGTCCAGTCCCTAACCCCCTGTCTACTACTGACCTGTCCAGTCCCTAACCCCCTGTCTACCACTGACCTGTCCAGTCCCTAACCCCCTGTCTACCACTGACCTGTCCAGTCCCTAACCCCCTGTCTACCACTGACCTGTCCAGTCCCTAACCCCCTGTCTACCACTGACCTGTCCAGTCCCTAACCCCCTGTCTACCACTGACCTGTCCAGTCCCTAACCCCCTGTCTGCTACTGACCTGTCCAGTCCCTAACCCCCTGTCTGCTACTGACCTGTCCAGTCCCTAACCCTAACCCCCTGTCTACTACTGACCTGTCCAGTCCCTAACCCCCTGTTTACTACTGACCTCTCCAGTCCCTAACCCCCTGTCTGCTACTGACCTGTCCAGTCCCTAACCCCCTGTCTGCTACTGACCTGTCCAGTCCCTAACCCTAACCCCCTGTCTACTACTGACCTGTCCAGTCCCTAACCCCCTGTCTACCACTGACCTGTCCAGTCCCTAACCCCCTGTCTACCACTGACCTGTCCAGTCCCTAACCCTAACCCCCTGTCTACCACTGACCTGTCCAGTCCCTAACCCCCTGTCTACCACTGACCTGTCCAGTCCCTAACCCCCTGTCTACCACTGACCTGTCCAGTCCCTAACCCCCTGTCTGCTACTGACCTGTCCAGTCCCTAACCCTAACCCCCTGTCTACCACTGACCTGTCCAGTCCCTAACCCCCTGTCTACCACTGACCTGTCCAGTCCCTAACCCTAACCCCCTGTCTACCACTGACCTGTCCAGTCCCTAACCCCCTGTCTACCACTGACCTGTCCAGTCCCTAACCCCCTGTCTACCACTGACCTGTCCAGTCCCTAACCCCCTGTCTACCACTGACCTGTCCAGTCCCTAACCCCCTGTCTACCACTGACCTGTCCAGTCCCTAACCCTAACCCCTGTCTGCTACTGACCTGTACAGTCCCTAACCCTAACCCCTGTCTACCACTGACCTGTCCAGTCCCTAACCCCCTGTCTACTACTGACCTGTCCAGTCCCTAACCCCCTGTCTACCACTGACCTGTCCAGTCCCTAACCCCTGTCTACCACTGACCTGTCCAGTCCCTAACCCCCTGTCTACCACTGACCTGTCCAGTACCTAACCCTAACCCCCTGTCTACTATTGACCTGTCCAGTCCCTAACCCCCTGTCTACTACTGACCTGTCCAGTCCCTAACCCCTGTCTACTACTGACCTGTCCAGTCCCTAACCCCCTGTCTACTACTGACCTGTCCAGTCCCTAACCCTAACCCCCTGTCTGCTACTGACCTGGCCAGTCCCTAACCCCCTGTTTACTACTGACCTGTCCAGTCCCTAGTCCCCTGTCTACTACTGACCTGTCCAGTCCCTAACCCTAACCCCCTGTCTACCACTGACCTGTCCAGTCCCTAGTCCCCTGTCTACTACTGACCTGTCCAGTCCCTAACCCTAACCCCCTGTCTGCTACTGACCTGTCCAGTCCCTAACCCTAACCCCCTGTCTACCACTGACCTGTCCAGTCCCTAGTCCCCTGTCTGCTACTGACCTGTCCAGTCCCTAACCCTAACCCCCTGTCTGCTACTGACCTGTCCAGTCCCTAACCCTAACCCCCTGTCTGCTACTGACCTCAGGTCTGGTCTCAGTCTGGTCTCAGTCTGGTCTTCAGGGGAGTCGTCTTGCATTACAAACAAAAACTCAAACGAAAATAATTGGGACCACACTGGAAATGTCTCAGGATTTCCACCTCCTCCTCCTCCGTTACGGTGCTTTGCTGGTCAGCGGCTGAAGCTGAACTGTCTGGGTGACGTGATGGAGGTCATGGGTCGCTTCTCCTTCCAGGTGTCCTGGGGTCATCAGATGACTTTGTACTGGGATGCCTCTTGGTTCATTATAATTATCCTTTATTTTTGTATTTAAAGTATTTATTTACATTTTTTGTAAAATAAGAAGAAACAATGACATCACATTACAGTTAATTGCATAAATAATGGTGAGAAAAAGGTTTCGGTAGCGTATAAACAAACAATAAAAACAACAACAACATAACATACCCCCCAGGCTGGTGCTGGACCCGGTGAGAGCTGACACCGCACACCGCATGGGGTCAAGAGACTACACTTGGTGGTTAAGGTGACATTAAAACATGATGTAATCTGTTTCTCCTTCTATTCCCATCCAGGTGCTTCCTCCTGAGGCTCTGAGACTGGACTTCCCCTCTGCTCTGGCTCGGTGGGACCGCAGGGACGAGGATTCCCATGGTAACATCACCGTGGTGAAAGAAAGAAGCCTTGGGGTCGCAGGGGGTCACAGTGGCACTGTTCTTCCTGGGTATTGTAGCATGATCTACTACAGTACCCATAATGCTCTGTAACTAGGCTTGCAAAATCATTTCCTCAAAATGTCCAGGCTTTCCAGATATTTTGTGGTTGAGTATCAGCAGGGAATAAACAGGAAATCCAGAATTCTCCAACCAGGCTCGTCCTACCAGGCTCTTCCAACCAGGCTCTTCCAACCAGGCTCGTCCAACCAGGCTCGTCCAACCAGGCTCGTCCAACCAGGCTCTTCCTACCAGGCTCGTCCAACCAGGCTCTTCCTACCAGGTTCTTCCAACCAGGCTCTTCCAACCAGGCTCTTCCAACCAGGCTCTTCCTACCAGGCTCTTCCTACCAGGCTCGTCCAACCAGGCTCTTCCTACCAGGTTCTTCCAACCAGGCTCTTCCAACCAGGCTCTTCCAACCAGGCTCTTCCAACCAGGCTCTTCCTACCAGGCTCGTCCTACCAGGCTCTTCCAACCAGGCTCTTCCTACCAGGCTCGTCCAATCAGGCTCTTCCAATCAGGCTCTTCCTACCAGGCTCTTCCTACCAGGCTCTTCCAACCAGGCTCATCCAACCAGGCTCTTCCTACCAGGCTCTTCCTACCAGGCTCGTCCAACCAGGCTCTTCCTACCAGGTTCTTCCAACCAGGCTCTTCCAACCAGGCTCTTCCAACCAGGCTCTTCCTACCAGGCTCGTCCTACCAGGCTCTTCCAACCAGGCTCATCCAACCAGGCTCTTCCAACCAGGCTCTTCCTACCAGGCTCTTCCTACCAGGCTCATCCAACCAGGCTCTTCCAACCATGCTCTTCCAACTAGGATATCCATCTGATTCTGGGAATTTTCCAACCACTATATCTGGAAAACCTGGGATCTGTAACCATCTTTTCTAAAGCTAACACTACAGTGTCCCATCTGTCATCTTATTTATGAACACAGGTGTGTACAGGAAATACACCTGGGCTTGTCTGTGTGTGGACCTCTCAATGGTTCCCTTCTCACTAACTGTGACAGAAACCTTTTCTCCGGTAATACTACGACCCCGCCAGCAGGGGGCGCTGTTGGTCCACACGTGTGCTCTTGCTTCCACATACAAAAACAATGGCCGGCCTGCTACTACTCTGCAAAAACAAAGTGTTGCTTTTTTTTCTTACGCTCTTTTTCGTGGAGACATGATGAAAATTGAAACCAATATAAAAGTCACCTCCACTTGAAACTTGAACGTCTGCGACAACAGAATGAAAAACGTGTTGAGATGTTGTTTACATAATGTAGATGATGAAAGAAGGACCAACTAGGCTTTAGGCCCACGGACAGATTTCATGGAGCCGTTTATCAGTTTAACTAACCCTTATTTCAGAAAGGAGGGAATTTATTAACTTCCTTGAAAAGTATTTCTGACAGGCGAGAAGGACATCGGGTTGTTTTCTGGACAAAGTTGGAGTAGATTTACATACAATTACTGTAAGATGGTACGAGTACATTCAAATCAATGCTAAATACAATTACTGTAAGATGGTACGAGTACATTCAAATCAATGCTAAATACAATTACTGTAAGATGGTACGAGTACATTCAAATCAATGCTAAATACATCACGTTTTTAAAAATAAGTGATGATTATACTCAACACTGGCTAATTAATCACAATTACCATGAATCTCAAAGGATTCCCTTTTGTACTTCTATTCATATTCACAAAACAAGCTCAAATTATATTCCTCAACGATCACCACTCACTTGTCTACCTTTTGACATCTACAGCTATGATATTAAATTTATTTTGAATATTTAGGCTGCTGAAAATATCCCCATGGTGCTTTTGTGATTATAGTGTCATGCCTTCTCTCCCGCTTCCTAGTTTTGTCTAATCTTGATTATTGTCCAGTCGTGTGGCCCAGGGCTGCAAGGACAGACCTAGTTAAGCTGCAGCTGGCCCAGAACAGGGAGCCACGTTTTGCGTTTCATTGTAATCAGAGGGCTGATATAAATACTATGCTGCCAGTGTCTCTTGGCTCAGAGTTGAGGAGAGACTGACTGCATCACTTCTTCTTTATATAAGAAACATTAATGTGTTGAAAATCCCAAATTGTATAGTCAATTTACACACAGCTCTGACACACACACTTTCTCCACCAGACATGCCACCAGGGGTCACTGTTCCTTTCACAGTCCCCAAATCCAGAACCAATTCAAGAAAGCAATATTATATAGAGTCCTTATTGCATGGAACTTCCTTCCATCTCATATTGGTCAAATAAACAGCAAACCTGGTTTCAGAAAACAGATATATGGTATTGATATGGAGGCTACATGTGCCTTTTTTAAATAATTTTTAATTGGTGTAGTTCTGTCGTTGAGCTGTTGTTGTCTGTTATGTTCTGTATTATGGTATGTTTCATGTTTGGTGTGGAGCCCAGGAAGAGTAGCTGCTGCTTTTGCAACAAGGGGAGGCAGGTAGCCTAGTGGTTAGTGCGTTGGCCCTGTAACCGAAAGGTTGCTAGGTCGAATCCCCGATCTGTCAAGGTAAAATAAATGTCGTCCTGCCCCTGAACAAGGCAGTGAACCCAGGCTGTCATTGTAATTAAGAATGTGTTCTTAACTGACCTGCCTTGTGAACTAAAGGTAATAAAATACAATATGGGGATCCTAACCAAATACCAAATCCCCCTTAGACAACTTCCTGGTTTGATACTTCCTGGTTTGATATGAATGTAACGTGCGCCTTTATTTTTAATTGATGTCGTTTTTTTTTATGTTATTTTATTTTACCCCATTTTCTCCCTAATTTCGTAGGATCCAATTGGTAGTTACAGTCTTGTCTCATCGCTGCAACTCCCGTACGCACTCGGGAGAGGCGAAGGTCGAGAGCCGTGCATTCTCCGAAACAAAACCCAACCAAGCCGCACTACTTCTTAACCCGGAAGCCAGCCGTACTTGCTAGTGCGCGATGGGACAAGGACAGCCCTGCCAGCCAAACCCTCCCCTAACCCGGACGACGCTGGGTCCCATAATTGAGCTGTTCTTGTCTATTAATGGTCTGTATTATGTCTTGTTTCATGTTTTGTGTGGTGCCCAGGAGGAGTATCTACTGCTTTGGCAGAGATTAATTGGGACCCAAATAAAATACCAAAATAGGCTTTCAATGTTTTCAACAGCCATACTACCACAGCTATACATGCAGCCATATTGTGTGCTGTTGAGATAATCACTTTTCAAGGATAGTGAGTCTGTCTGATATAATCTCTTCCAGAATAGTGACTCTCTGATATAATCTCTTCCAGAATAGTGACTCTGATATAATCTCTTCCAGAATAGTGTCTCTGATATAATCTCTTCCAGAATAGTGTCTCTGATATAATCTCTTCCAGGATAGTGTCTCTGATATAATCTCTTCCAGGATAGTGTCTCTGATATAATCTCTTCCAGGATAGTGACTCTCTGATATAATCTCTTCCAGGATAGTGACTCTCTGATATAATCTCTTCCAGAATAGTGACTCTCTGATATAATCTCTTCCAGGATAGTGTCTCTGATATAATCTCTTCCAGGATAGTGTCTCTGATATAATCTCTTCCAGGATAGTGACTCTCTGATATAATCTCTTCCAGGATAGTGTCTCTGATATAATCTCTTCCAGGATAGTGTCTCTGATATAATCTCTTCCAGAATAGTGACTCTCTGATATAATCTCTTCCAGGATAGTGACTCTGATATAATCTCTTCCAGATATAATCTCTTCCAGGATAGTGATATAATCTCTTCCAGGATAGATATAATCTCTTCCAGAATAGTGACTCTCTGATATAATCTCTTCCAGGATAGTGACTCTCTGATATAATCTCTTCCAGGATAGTGACTCTCTGATATAATCTCTTCCAGAATAGTGACTCTCTGATATAATCTCTTCCAGAATAGTGACTCTCTGATATAATCTCTTCCAGGATAGTGACTCTCTGATATAATCTCTTCCAGGATAGTGACTCTCTGATATAATCTCTTCCAGGATAGTGTCTCTGATATAATCTCTTCCAGAATAGTGACTCTCTGATATAATCTCTTCCAGGATAGTGACTCTCTGATATAATCTCTTCCAGGATAGTGACTCTCTGATATAATCTCTTCCAGAATAGTGACTCTCTGATATAATCTCTTCCAGGATAGTGACTCTCTGATATAATCTCTTCCAGGATAGTGACTCTGATATAATCTCTTCCAGAATAGTGACTCTCTGATATAATCTCTTCCAGGATAGTGACTCTCTGTCTCTTCCAGGATAGTGATATAATCTCTTCCAGAATAGTGACTCTCTGATATAATCTCTTCCAGGATAGTGTCTCTGATATAATCTCTTCCAGAATAGTGATATAATCTCTTCCAGATGATATAATCTCTTCCAGGATAGTGAGTCTCTGATATAATCTCTTCCAGAATAGTGACTCTCTGATATAATCTCTTCCAGAATAGTGACTCTCTGATATAATCTCTTCCAGAATAGTGACTCTCTGATATAATCTCTTCCAGGATAGTGACTCTCTGATATAATCTCTTCCAGGATAGTGACTCTCTGATATAATCTCTTCCAGGATAGTGACTCTCTGATATAATCTCTTCCAGAATAGTGACTCTCTGATATAATCTCTTCCAGGATAGTGACTCTCTGATATAATCTCTTCCAGGAATAGTGACTCTCTGATATAATCTCTTCCAGGATAGTGACTCTCTGATATAATCTCTTCCAGAATAGTGACTCTCTGATATAATCTCTTCCAGGATAGTGAGTCTCTGATATAATCTCTTCCAGAATAGTGACTCTCTGATATAATCTCTTCCAGAATAGTGACTCTCTGATATAATCTCTTCCAGAATAGTGACTCTCTGATATAATCTCTTCCAGAATAGTGACTCTCTGATATAATCTCTTCCAGGATAGTGACTCTCTGATATAATCTCTTCCAGGATAGTGAGTCTCTGATATAATCTCTTCCAGAATAGTGACTCTCTGATATAATCTCTTCCAGGATACTGAGTCTCTGATATAATCTCTTCCAGAATAGTGACTCTCTGATATAATCTCTTCCAGGATACTGAGTCTCTGATATAATCTCTTCCAGAATACTGAGTCTGTCTGATTATCAAAGGAAATGTGGATAACTGTCCAGACAATCAGACAATAGTGTCTCTGATTACATCGTCGCTCTTTCCCGACTCTGGGGTTAAATTAGCCTCCTATTAAATCATACGTGTCATCACGTAGTTTTCCTTTACCAGAGGAGCTTTTCTTAATGAACGTCAATTACTTTCACAACTGTGTGACAAAATAGCACACTATTCCCATTATAGTGCACTACTTTTGACTAGAGGCCCAGGTCAAAAGTAGTTCACTGCTCTGGTCAAATCAAGTGCACTATATAGGAAATAGTGTACTATTTGGGAAGCTTACACATAATCCATGCTCCAAGTCTCCAACCATTTTCCCAAAAATATCACCAACATATCTCCTGCCCCACAGGAGGATCCAGCGTGCTTGATCATATAAACACAAACACCCACGACACGTACAATGCCATCGCCTGCCCCCAATGGGTGTGGCTGAAATACCTGAATCTAATCATTTGAAGGTGTGTACACACACACGTTTGTGTATATATAGTGTATGTTCAAAGATTCATCCACCCATGACTCATCCATCAACATGAAGGAATATACATCTTTAAGTCACAGGCTTCATTAGGAAAGGATGTTGTACCCACAATAACTATCCGGACAGACCCCAACCAAAAACCTTGGATGAAAGGAGAAATCCGTACAATGCTGAGATTCTGCAGCATTCAATGTCAGCAGAACGAACCCTTATGACTCGGTGGCAGCGAACACGTACAAGGCAAGCAGGTACGAGCTCCGCAAAACCATTTGCAAAAAAAGACAATACAGACTCAATCTTGAATTGATGTTCGACCACTCAGACTTGTGTTGCATGTTGCAAGGATTACAGACTATCAAAGACTACAAAGTGAAATCTGGCTATGTGGTGCCTACCGAAGCCTCATTCCCAGACGAGCTTTAACACATTCTACGCTCGCTTCGAGGCAGACAATACCGAGCCGTCCAGGAAAACTCTTGTTACCCCTGAATGGCCAGGTGCTTTCACTTTCCAAGGAAAACTTTCAAAAGAGTGAATACTCAAAATAGGAGCCGGCCCAGATGGCATCCTCAGAGGAGGGACCATGGTCAGATCCACGTCAATGGGACTGCAGTAGAGAAAGTCAAACATTTTAGGTTCCTCTACGTCCACTAAGGACTTGTCATGGACCAACACAACCACTCTTGTCAAGAGGGCGCAACAGCACCTCTACTTCCGAAGGTGACTGAAGAAATTCGGGCATACTGCCTCAGGTCCTCTCCAATTACTACCGCTGCTACCATCGAGAGAATCCTGACGGGTTGCATCATGGCCTGGTATGCAAATGTTCCTTCAACGACAGCAAGGCCCTCCAGTGGGTGGTGAAGACTGGGACCGTGCTCACACCCATCCAGGACATCTACTCGAAACGGTGCCTGAGGAAGTCACGCATCATCATCAAGGACCCCTCACACCCCAGCCACAAGCTGTTCTCTCCATTACCGTCTGGCAGACGGTGTCGGAGCATGTCGGATACCAACAGGTTCAGAAACAGTTTCTATCTACAAGTCATTAGACTGCTGAACACTTGAACTGGACTGACCACCTGCTCTGATTCTCCACAACTTAGCATATATGCATGTAAAATAATGCTCCCAATGAATCGGTTTTTGATAATGGGATTTATATGTTCACATGAATGATTAGAATATTCCACCCTGAAACCATATGATTGAATGAAATTTATTAGACTCATGATGAAATTGATGAGAGTCATGAGATTATTCTAATGATGTGTGTGGTTTTACTCAGTAGAATTATATATCTGTGAGAATTATATATCCGTGTGTATCGTTTATATCTATTATAGTATCTTAAAAACAGACTGTCTGAGCAAGATTCGGTGCCGACCTTGGCTGGGGCCACTGAGAGTACTTCCCAGGGTCTCGGTCTCCTTGGCTGGGGCCACTGAGAGTACTTCCCAGGGTCTCGGTCTCCTTGGCTGGGGCCACTGAGAGGACTTCCCAGGGTCTCGGTCTCCTTGGCTGGGGCCACTGAGAGTACTTCCCAGGGTCTGGGTCTCCTTGGCTGGGGCCACTGAGAGGACTTCCCAGGGTCTCGGTCTCCTTGGCTGGGGCCACTGAGAGTACTTCCCAGGGTCTCGGTCTCCTTGGCTGGGGCCACTGAGAGTACTTCCCAGGGTCTCGGTCACCTTGGCTGGGGCCACTGAGAGTACTTCCCAGGGTCTCGGTCTCCTTGGCTGGGGCCACTGAGAGTACTTCCCAGGGTCTCGGTCTCCTTGGCTGGGGCCACTGAGAGGACTTCCCAGGGTCTCGGTCTCCTTGGCTGGGGCCACTGAGAATACTTCCCAGGGTCTCGGTCTCCTTGGCTGGGGCCACTGAGGTGACTTCCCAGGGTCTCGGTCTCCTTGGCTGGGGCCACTGAGAGTACTTCCCAGGGTCTGGGTCTCCTTGGCTGGGGCCACTGAGAGGACTTCCCAGGGTCTCGGTCTCCTTGGCTGGGGCCACTGAGAGGACTTCCCAGGGTCTCGGTCTCCTTGGCTGGGGCCACTGAGAATACTTCCCAGGGTCTCGGTCTCCTTGGCTGGGGCCACTGAGAGGACTTCCCAGGGTCTCGGTCTCCTTGGCTGGGGCCACTGAGAGTACTTCCCAGGGTCTGGGTCTCCTTGGCTGGGGCCACTGAGAGGACTTCCCAGGGTCTCGGTCTCCTTGGCTGGGGCCACTGAGAGTACTTCCCAGGGTCTCGGTCTCCTTGGCTGGGGCCACTGAGAGTACTTCCCAGGGTCTCGGTCACCTTGGCTGGGGCCACTGAGAGTACTTCCCAGGGTCTCGATCTCCTTGGCTGGGGCCACTGAGAGTACTTCCCAGGGTCTCGGTCTCCTTGGCTGGGGTCACTGAGAGTACTTCCCAGGGTCTCGGTCTCCTTGGCTGGGGCCACTGAGAGGACTTCCCAGGGTCTCGGTCTCCTTGGCTGGGGCCACTGAGAGGACTTCCCAGGGTCTCGGTCTCCTTGGCTGGGGCCACTGAGAGTACTTCCCAGGGTCTCGGTCACCTTGGCTGGGGCCACTGAGAGTACTTCCCAGGGTCTCGGTCTCCTTGGCTGGGGCCACTGAGAGTACTTCCCAGGGTCTCGGTCTCCGTGGCTAGGGCCACTGAGAGTACTTCCCAGGGTCTCGGTCTCCTTGGCTGGGGCCACTGAGAGTACTTCCCAGGGTCTCGGTCTCCGTGGCTAGTGCCACTGAGAGTACTTCCCAGGGTCTCGGTCTCCTTGGCTGGGGCCACTGAGAGGACTTCCCAGGGTCTCGGTCTCCTTGGCTGGGGCCACTGAGAGGACTTCCCAGGGTCTCGGTCTCCTTGGCTGGGGCCACTGAGAGTACTTCCCAGGGTCTCGGGTCTCCTTGGCTGGGGCCACTGAGAGGACTTCCCAGGGTCTCGGTCTCCTTGGCTGGGGCCACTGAGAGTACTTCCCAGGGTCTCGGTCTCCTTGGCTGGGGCCACTGAGAGGACTTCCCAGGGTCTCGGTCTCCTTGGCTGGGGCCACTGAGAGTACTTCCCAGGGTCTCGGTCTCCTTGGCTGGGGCCACTGAGAGGACTTCCCAGGGTCTCGGTCTCCTTGGCTGGGGCCACTGAGAGTACTTCCCAGGGTCTCGGTCTCCTTGGCTGGGGCCACTGAGAGGACTTCCCAGGGTCTCGGTCTCCTTGGCTGGGGCCACTGAGAGTACTTCCCAGGGTCTCGGTCTCCTTGGCTGGGGCCACTGAGAGTACTTCCCAGGGTCTCGGTCACCTTGGCTGGGGCCACTGAGAGTACTTCCCAGGGTCTCGGTCTCCTTGGCTGGGGCCACTGACGGCCACTGAGAGTGCTTCCCAGGGTCTCAGTCTCCTTGGCTGGGGTCACTGAGAGTACTTCCCAGGGTCTCGGTCTCCTTGGCTGGGGCCACTGAGAGTACTTCCCAGGGTCTCGGTCTCCTTGGCTGGGGCCACTGAGAGGACTTCCCAGGGTCTCGGTCTCCTTGGCTGGGGCCACTGAGAGTACTTCCCAGGGTCTCGGTCACCTTGGCTGGGGCCACTGAGAGTACTTCCCAGGGTCTCGGTCTCCTTGGCTGGGGCCACTGAGGGCCACTGAGAGTACTTCCCAGGGTCTCGGTCTCCTTGGCTGGGGCCACTGAGAGTACTTCCCAGGGTCTCGGTCTCCTTGGCTGGGGCCACTGAGGGCCACAGAGAGTACTTCCCAGGGTCTCGGTCTCCTTGGCTGGGGGCACAGAGTACTTCCCAGGGTCTCGGTCTCCTTGGCTGGGGTCACTGAGAGTACTTCCCAGGGTCTCGGTCTCCTTGGCTGGGGCCACTGAGAGTACTTCCCAGGGTCTCGGTCTCCTTGGCTGGGGCCACTGAGAGTACTTCCCAGGGTCTCGGACTCCTTGGCTGGGGTCACTGAGAGTACTTCCCAGGGTCTCGGTCTCCTTGGCTGGGGCCACTGAGGGCCACTGAGAGTACTTCCCAGGGTCTCGGTCTCCTTGGCTGGTGTCACTGAGAGTACTTCCTAGGGTCTCTGTCTCCTTGGCTGGGGCCACTGAGAGTACTTCCCAGGGTCTCGGTCTCCTTGGCTGGGGCCACTGAGAGGACTTCCCAGGGTCTCGGTCTCCTTGGCTGGGGTCACTGAGAGTACTTCCCAGGGTCTCGGTCTCCTTGGCTGGGGCCACAGAGAGTACTTCCCAGGGTCTCGGTCTCCTTGGCTGGGGCCACTGAGAGTACCCTCCAGGGTTTCCGTCTCCTTGGCTGGGGCCAGTGAGGGCCACTGAGAGTACTTCCCAGGGTCTTGGTCTCCTTGGCTGGGGTCACTGAGAGTACTTCCCAGGGTCTTGGTCTCCTTGGCTGGGGCCACTGAGAGGACTTCCCAGGGTCTTGGTCTCCTTGGCTGGGGCCACTGAGAGTACTTCCAAGGGTCTCGGTCTCCTTGGCTGGGGCCACTGAGAGTACTTCCCAGGGTCTCGGTCTCCTTGGCTGGGGCCACTGAGGGCCACTGAGAGTACTTCCCAGGGTCTCGGTCTCCTTGGCTGGGGTCACTGAGAGTACTTCCCAGGGTCTCGGTCTCCTTGGCTGGGGCCACTGAGAGGACTTCCCAGGGTCTCGGTCTCCTTGGCTGGGGCCACTGAGGGCCACAGAGAGTACTTCCCAGGGTCTCGGTCTCCTTGGCTGGGGGCACAGAGTACTTCCCAGGGTCTCGGTCTCCTTGGCTGGGGTCACTGAGAGTACTTCCCAGGGTCTCGGTCTCCTTGGCTGGGGCCACTGAGAGTACTTCCCAGGGTCTCGGTCTCCTTGGCTGGGGCCACTGAGAGTACTTCCCAGGGTCTCGGTCTCCTTGGCTGGGGCCACTGAGAGTACTTCCCAGGGTCTCGGTCTCCTTGGCTGGGGCCACTGAGGGCCACTGAGAGTACTTCCCAGGGTCTCGGTCTCCTTGGCTGGGGCCACTGAGAGTACTTCCCAGGATCTCGGTCTCCTTGGCTGGGGCCACTGAGAGGACTTCCCAGGGTCTTGGTCTCCTTGGCTGGGGTCACTGAGAGTACTTCCCAGGGTCTCGGTTTCCTTGGCTGGGGCCACTGAGAGTACTTCCCAGGGTCTCGGTCTCCTTGGCTGGGGCCACTGAGAGTACTTCCCAGGGTCTCGGTCTCCTTGGCTGGGGCCACTGAGGGCCACTGAGAGTACTTCCCAGGGTCTCGGTCTCCTTGGCTGGGGGCACAGAGTACTTCCCAGGGTCTCGGTCTCCTTGGCTGGGGTCACTGAGAGTACTTCCCAGGGTCTTGGTCTCCTTGGCTGGGGCCACTGAGAGGACTTCCCAGGGTCTCAGTCTCCTTGGCTGGGGCCACTGAGGGCCCCTGAGAGTACTTCCCAGGGTCTCGGTCTCCTTGGCTGGGGTCACTGAGAGTTCTTCCCAGGGTCTCGGTCTCCTTGGCTGGGGCCACTGAGAGTACTTCCCAGGGTCTCGGTCTCCTTGGCTGGGGTCACTGAGAGTACTTCCCAGGGTCTCGGTCTCCTTGGCTGGGGCCACTGAGAGTACTTCCCAGGGTCTCGGACTCCTTGGCTGGGGCCACTGAGAGTACTTCCCAGGGTCTCGGACTCCTTGGCTGGGGCCACTGAGAGGACTTCCCAGGGTCTCGGTCTCCTTGGCTGGGGTCACTGAGAGTACTTCCCAGGGTCTCGGTCTCCTTGGCTGGGGCCACTGAGAGGACTTATAATATAATAATAATATATGCCATTCAGCAGACGCTTTTATCCAAAGCGACTTACAGTCATGTGTGCATACATTCTACGTATGGGTGGTCCCGGGAATCGAACCCACTACCCTGGCGTTACAAGCGCCATGCTCTACCAACTGTGCTACAGAAGGACTTCCCAGGGTCTCGGTCTCCTTGGCTGGGGTCACTGAGAGTACTTCCCAGGGTCTCGGTCTCCTTGGCTGGGGCCACTGAGAGTACTTCCCAGGGTCTCAGTCTCCTTGGCTGGGGTCACTGAGAGTACTTCCCAGGGTCTCGGTCTCCTTGGCTGGGGCCACTGAGAGTACTTCCCAGGGTCTCGGTCTCCTTGGCTGGGGCCACTGAGAGTACTTCCCAGGGTCTCGGTCTCCTTGGCTGGGGTCACTGAGAGTACTTCCCAGGGTCTCGGTCTCCTTGGCTGGGGCCACTGAGAGGACTTCCCAGTGTCTCGGTCTCCTTGGCTGGGGTCACTGAGAGTACTTCCCAGGGTCTCGGTCTCCTTGGCTGGGGCCACTGAGAGTACTTCCCAGGGTCTCTGTCTCCTTGGCTGGGGCCACTGAGAGTACTTCCCAGGGTCTCCTTGGCTGGGGCCACTGAGGGCCACTGAGAGTACTTCCCAGGGTCTCGGTCTCCTTGGCTGGGGGCACAGAGTACTTCCCATGGTCTCGGTCTCCTTGGCTGGGGTCACTGAGAGTACTTCCCAGGGTCTCGGTCTCCTTGGCTGGGGTCACTGAGAGTACTTCCCAGGGTCTCGGTCTCCTTGGCTGGGGCCACTGGGAGTACTTCCCAGGGTCTCGGTCTCCTTGGCTGGGGCCACTGAGAGTACTTCCCAGGGTCTCGGTCTCCTTGGCTGGGGCCACTGAGGGCCACTGAGAGTACTTCCCAGGGTCTCGGTCTCCTTGGCTGGGGTCACTGAGAGTAGAGAAACAAGGGCACTTTCATCCACCTCTGGCCTGCTCGCCTCCCTACCACTGAGGAAGTCAGTTCCCTCTCAGCCCAGTCAAAACTGTTAGCTGCGCTGGCCCCCAATGGTGGAACAAACTCCCTCACGACGCCAGGACAGCGGAGTCAATCACCACCTTCCGGAGACACCTCTCCACCTCTTTAAGGAATACCTAGGATAGGATAAGTTATCCTTCTCACCCCCTGGGGGCAAGATTTAGATGCACTATTGTAAAGTGGCTGTTCCACTGGATGTCATAAGGTGAATGCACTTTGTAAGTCGCTCTGGATAAGAGCGTCAAATGACTTAAATGTAAATGTAATGTACTTCCCAGGGTCTCGGTCTCCTTGGCTGGGGCCACTGAGAGTACTTCCCAGGGTCTGGGTCTCCTTGGCTGGGGCCACTGAGAGGACTTCCCAGGGTCTCGGTCTCCTTGGCTGGGGCCACTGAGAGTACTTCCCTGGGTCTCGGTCTCCTTGGCTGGGGCCACTGAGAGTACTTCCCAGGGTCTCGGTCTCCTTGGCTGGGGCCACTGAGAGTACTTCCCAGGGTCTCGGTCTCCTTGGCTGGGGCCACTGAGAGTACTTCCCAGGGTCTCGGTCTCCTTGGCTGGGGCCACTGAGGGCCACTGAGAGTACTTCCCAGGGTCTCGGTCTCCTTGGCTGGGGTCACTGAGAGTACTTCCCAGGGTCTCGGTCACCTTGGCTGGGGCCACTGAGAGTACTTCCCAGGGTCTCGGTCTTCTTGGCTGGGGCCACTGAGAGTACTTCCCACGGTCTCGGTCTCCTTGGCTGGGGCCACTGAAGGCCACTGAGAGTACTTCCCAGGGTCTCGGTCTCCTTGGCTGGGGCCACTGAGAGTACTTCCCAGGGTCTCGGTCTCCTTGGCTGGGGTCACTGAGAGTACTTCCCAGGGTCTCGGTCTCCTTGGCTGGGGCCACTGAGGGCCACTGAGAGTACTTCCCAGGGTCTCGGTCTCCTTGGCTGGGGTCACTGAGAGTACTTCCCAGGGTCTCGGTCTCCTTGGCTGGGGCCACTGAGAGGACTTCCCAGGGTCTTGGTCTCCTTGGCTGGGGTCACTGAGAGTACTTCCCAGGGTCTCGGTCTCCTTGGCTGGGGCCACTGAGAGTACTTCCCAGGGTCTCGGTCTCCTTGGCTGGGGCCACTGAGAGTACTTCCCAGGGTCTCGGTCTCCTTGGCTGGGGTCACTGAGAGTACTTCCCAGGGTCTCGGTCTCCTTGGCTGGGGCCACTGAGAGTACTTCCCAGTGTCTCGGTCTCCTTGGCTGGGGTCACTGAGAGTACTTCCCAGGGTCTCGGTCTCTTGGCTGGGGCCACTGAGAGTACTTCCCAGGGTCTCGGTCTCCTTGGCTGGGGCCACTGAGAGTACTTCCCAGGGTCTCCTTGGCTGGGGCCACTGAGGGCCACTGAGAGTACTTCCCAGGGTCTCGGTCTCCTTGGCTGGGGGCACAGAGTACTTCCCATGGTCTCGGTCTCCTTGGCTGGGGTCACTGAGAGTACTTCCCAGGGTCTCGGTCTCCTTGGCTGGGGTCACTGAGAGTACTTCCCAGGGTCTCGGTCTCCTTGGCTGGGGCCACTGGGAGTACTTCCCAGGGTCTCGGTCTCCTTGGCTGGGGCCACTGAGAGTACTTCCCAGGGTCTCGGTCTCCTTGGCTGGGGCCACTGAGGGCCACTGAGAGTACTTCCCAGGGTCTCGGTCTCCTTGGCTGGGGTCACTGAGAGTAGAGAAACAAGGGCACTGCGTTCATCCACCTCTGGCCTGCTCGCCTCCCTACCACTGAGGAAGTACAGTTCCCTCTCAGCCCAGTCAAAACTGTTAGCTGCGCTGGCCCCCCAATGGTGGAACAAACTCCCTCACGACGCCAGGACAGCGGAGTCAATCACCACCTTCCGGAGACACCTGAAACTCCACCTCTTTAAGGAATACCTAGGATAGGATAAGTTATCCTTCTCACCCCCCTTAAAAGATTTAGATGCACTATTGTAAAGTGGCTGTTCCACTGGATGTCATAAGGTGAATGCACCAATTTGTAAGTCGCTCTGGATAAGAGCGTCTGCTAAATGACTTAAATGTAAATGTAATGTACTTCCCAGGGTCTCGGTCTCCTTGGCTGGGGCCACTGAGAGTACTTCCCAGGGTCTGGGTCTCCTTGGCTGGGGCCACTGAGAGGACTTCCCAGGGTCTCGGTCTCCTTGGCTGGGGCCACTGAGAGTACTTCCCTGGGTCTCGGTCTCCTTGGCTGGGGCCACTGAGAGTACTTCCCAGGGTCTCGGTCTCCTTGGCTGGGGCCACTGAGAGTACTTCCCAGGGTCTCGGTCTCCTTGGCTGGGGCCACTGAGAGTACTTCCCAGGGTCTCGGTCACCTTGGCTGGGGCCACTGAGGGCCACTGAGAGTACTTCCCAGGGTCTCGGTCTCCTTGGCTGGGGTCACTGAGAGTACTTCCCAGGGTCTCGGTCACCTTGGCTGGGGCCAGCCACTGAGAGTACTTCCCAGGGTCTCGGTCTTCTTGGCTGGGGCCACTGAGAGTACTTCCCACGGTCTCGGTCTCCTTGGCTGGGGCCACTGAAGGCCACTGAGAGTACTTCCCAGGGTCTCGGTCTCCTTGGCTGGGGCCACTGAGAGTACTTCCCAGGGTCTCGGTCTCCTTGGCTGGGGTCACTGAGAGTACTTCCCAGGGTCTCGGTCTCCTTGGCTGGGGCCACTGAGGGCCACTGAGAGTACTTCCCAGGGTCTCGGTCTCCTTGGCTGGGGTCACTGAGAGTACTTCCCAGGGTCTCGGTCTCCTTGGCTGGGGCCACTGAGAGGACTTCCCAGGGTCTTGGTCTCCTTGGCTGGGGCCACTGAGAGGACTTCCCAGGGTCTCGGTCTCCTTGGCTGGGGCCACTGAGAGTACTTCCCAGGGTCTCGGTCTCCTTGGCTGTGGCCACTGAGAGTACTTCCCAGGGCCTCAGTCTCCCTATCTTGAGGGAGGATGGGGATGGGGAGTAAGTCTCACGGAGTCCCCTAATCTTTGTCGGCTGGGTAGCAGGACATTGTGTGAATGTGTGTGTGTATGTTCGTGTGAATGTGTGTGAGTATGTTAGCGTGAATGTGTGTGAGTATGTTAGTGTGAATGTGTGTGAGTATGTTAGCGTGAATGTGTGTGAGTATGTTAGCGTGAATGTGTGTGAGTATGTTAGTGTGAATGTGTGTGTGTGAGAAGCCAGTATTAAATGAATTGTCTTGTACAGTAGACCAGCGCTCTCGTAAATAACTTTCTGACTATTGTAGCTGGGCCTCCGTCTGATTCATTTCAACCAGTTTCTTACAAATTCTGGGTTTCAGGCTGAGTAGTTATTTGAATTGGGTTTATGAACATTGAGAACATAATTCTCGTGTCAGTTTTGTACAGCTGTATTGTCCGTAGCTACGGTCCATGGTTACGATGAACAACTGAAATTTGTCTTCATGCTCTCTTCATTTCAAGAACTACTATAGAGACACACAGCTGAGAGGAGCACAGGGTGAAGCTGTAGTTTAGCACCCCTGGATGGAGAGCCTGTAGTAGGCTTAAGGGCCTTGCTCAAGGGCCTGATTATTGTTAGGATATGAACCCAGCACCCCTGGATGGAGAGCCTGTAGTGGGCTTAAGGGCCTTGCTCAAGGGCCCGATTGTTGTTAGGATATGAACCCAGTAGCCCTGGATGGAGAGCCTGTTGTGGGCTTAAGGGCCTTGCTCAAGGGCCCGATTGTTGTTAGGATATGAACCCAGCAGCCCTGGATGGAGAGCCTGTTGTGGGCTTAAGGGCCTTGCTCAAGGGCCCGATTGTTGTTAGGATATGAACCCAGCAGCCCTGGATGGAGAGCCTGTTGTGGGTTTAAGGGCCTTGCTCAAGGGCCCGATTATTGTTAGGATATGAACCCAGCATCCCTGAATGGAGAGCCTGTTGTGGGCTTAAGGGCCTTGCTCAAGGGCCTGATTATTGTTAGGATATGAACCCAGCAGCCCTGGATGGAGAGCCTGTTGTGGGCTTAATGGCCTTGCTCAAGGGCCCGATTGTTTTTAGGATATGAACCCAGTAGCCCTGGATGGAGAGCCTGTTGTGGGCTTAAGGGCCTTGCTCAAGGGCCCGATTGTTGTTAGGATATGAACCCAGTAGCCCTGGATGGAGAGCCTGTTGTGGGCTTAAGGGCCTTGCTCAAGGGCCCGATTGTTGTTAGGATATGAACCCAGCAGCCCTCCAGTTGACAGATCAATTTCACCCCTTCTCGACCCAAGTTGGCATTTATTGGGACGACTCATGTCCTGGAGGAAGCTCTGCAGGGTGTTCACTAGCTGGAATATCGACAAAGTCATCAAATCAGATTTGAAATCTAACCGTAACCCTAATCTTAACCACACTGCTAACCTTATGTCTAAACCTAATGTTCAATTAAGACTAAATCATATAGCCAATTTTGACCTTGCGGCTGGCTCATCTAGCAGAAAGCGCTCAGCTCTGCCTCCAGGACAAGATTCATCCCAATAAAAATCAACCTGCATTTTTTCCCCCAGTGCCCGGCCCAGGAATCAAACAGACCTTTCAACAACAGGTCCAACTCCTTAGCGCTGGGCGACCCACCTACATAGACATTAGCACAACTTGATCTCACAAGAATTGATTGGTCAAGTTCTGCTCTCTTCTTATGTCTCGTTGTGATTGGTCATGTTCTGTTCTCTTCTTATGTCTCCGCTGTGATTGGTCACGTTCTGCTCTCTTCTTATGTCTCCGCTGTGATTGGTCATCTCCTCGACGATTAAGGTTGAAGAGCTTCTGAACAATTGTACCATTCATTCCACTGATGTGAAGGGCCACGCCCCGGGCCGTCATTAGGCCACGCCTAGGGCCGTCATTAGGCCACGCCCCGGGGCCGTCGTTAGGCCACGCCCCGGGGCCGTCATTAGGCCACGCCCCAGGGCCGTCATTAGGACACGCCCCGGGGCCGTCATTAGGACACGCCCCGGGGCCGTCATTAGGGAACAACAGGTCTTCCAATCTTCCAAACTTCAAATAATTTAAAAAATCTTGATTTCTCTGTGAGTTTCAGAAATAGACATGTCTGTGATGAATGACTGAGGACACTGAGCTAATTATTTTTACCGCACTGTGGGGGAATAATCTGCCCTGTTACTGCCTTTGTTTCAGCCTCCCAGACAAGAGTGTGTGTGTGTGTGTGTGTGTGTGTGTGTGTGTGTGTGTGTGTGTGTGTGTGTGTGTGTGTGTGTGTGTGTGAGAGAGAGTGTGTGTGTGTGTATGAGAGAGTGTGTGTGTGTGTGTATGAGAGAGAGTGTGTGTGTGTGTGTATGAGAGAGAGTGTGTGTGTGTGTGTGTGTGTATGAGAGAGTGTGTGTGTGTGAGAGAGTGTGTGTGTGTGTGTGTGTGTGTGTGTGTGTGTGTGTGTGTGTGTGTGTGTGTGTGTGTGTGTGTGTGTGTGTGTGTGTGTGTGTGTGTGTGTGTGTGTGTGTGTCAGTCAAAGATTAGAGAAGCTCATTACGAGGTAGGAGAGACTCTATGTCTTCAGTCACTACCTCTCCATGGTAACCCAACTAATGATCTTGGTAATATTGTAGCGACCTTAACCCAACGCCTAGCAACCTCATCAAGAGGGGTGTCGGATGGCCCAGCACATCACTGGGGGCGAGTTCCCAGACATTCAGGATATTCATGATTTACCTCTGTGGAGATGGGATAAACTTCCAGAAGAACAACCATCTCTGCAGCACTCCACCAATCAGGCCTTTATGGTAGAGTGGCCAGACAGAAGCCACTCCACAGTAAAAGGCACATGACAGCCCGCTTGGCATCTAAAGGACAAACAAGATTCTCTGCTCTGATGAAAGATTGAAAATAGATGTGCAGTGACTTTCCCCATCGAACCTGACAGAGCTTGAGAGGATCTGCAGAGAAGAATGTGAAAAACTCCCCAAATACAGGTGTGCCAAGCTGGTAGCATCATACCCAAGAAGACTCGAGGCTGTAATCGCTGCCAAAGGCGCTTCAACAAAGTACTGAGTAAAGGGTCTGAATACTTATGGAAATGTGGTATTTCATTTTTTAAAATTTATTTTTATTTTATACATTTGCAAAAAATTATTATTATTATTGAATTGTCATTATAGGATATTGTGTGTAGATTGAGGGGGGAAAAAACAAAGTCTGTAAAAAAAACAGTAAGTTTTTCACTGTTTTACACCTTCTGTATCCTGTGCACATGACAAATAAACTCTGAAACTTGAAACACGGGATCGAGTCCCGATCGGGAATTAGTTAATTGGGGCGGAGGCAGGTAGCCTAGTGGTTAGAGCGTTGAACTAGTAACCGGAAGGTTGCAGGATTGAATCCCCCTGAGCTGACAAGGTAAAAAATCTGTCGTTCTGCCCCTGAACAAGGCAGCTAACCCACTGTTCCCCGGTAGGCAGTCATTGTAAATAAGAATTTGTTCTTAACTGACTTGACTAGTTAAATAAAGGTAAAATAAAATAATTGGTGTTGGAAGTGGCGTGGTGCACGTGAGGCCATCGGAGAGGCGTGTGCATATGTGGGACTTGGTATAGAAAAGCGTAGGGACACTTCCCTAAGGAAGAGGGGCCACATTAACCTACAGTAGCTACCCTTGCCAAGAGGATCGGACATCTTGGTGTAATAGTTGGGGTTGTTGGCTTGACAATGAATTTGATTCCAGGTCAGATGTTGTCATTTTAATAATAGTAATTGAAGGAGCTACTGAATGTGTCTGGTTTCTGTACTAACCTGATGATTGACGACCTTAAAGTGACTCATCTGCAACACTGGATTCACATGTATGAAAAGAATATGAAAAGAAAAATATGAACGTGATCTCTCAATACAATCGAGCATTTTCTGCTTCTGTTCTTCTTATTCATCTTGTAACCAAAGGGTTTTTCATGTGGATTGATGCGGACAGAGCAAATTCTGTTCCATAGAGAGATAGACCACATAGAGACATTAGCTGGTCAATTCATCCAGAAATGTCAGATTAATAAAGCTCAGTAAAAAAAATAAAAAATAAAAATCCCTGAAAATGTTAATTGAGGAAATTAAAACAGTATGGCCCATGACAGTGAGGAAGATCAAGGGCAGTAATTGTCTGTGTGCAAAAACATTGTGCACAGTACAACAACAAAAAAAGACCGTAAATCTTATTATAAATTGAAAGTGTGATTTTAGTTTGAAACTCTTCTTCTAATAAAAGAACACATTTGTTGTTGAAAAGTTTCAAATTGAATCAAGATAATTACATTGTAATGAGGTTTATGGTCGTTCTTCTATTCTGGACCGCCAAGTGTTCCTGCCTTTGCACGTGAAAATGACATTGTAATGAGGTTTATGGTCGTTCTTCTATTCTGGACCGCCAAGTGTTCCTGCCTTTGCACGTGAAAATTACATTGTAATGAGGTTTATGGTCGTTCTTCTATTCTGGACCGCCAAGTGTTCCTGCCTTTGCACGTGAAAATGACATTGTATGCGATTTACATTTTTTGTTGGTTTGCTGGCCCACGCTTTTCAGCGCATAGAGGGCCCCTCTTCCTACGTAATTCCTGTTCTAGAGTGGAAATGTTCATTAAAAGTTCCATCTCTGCGTAATGATGCCGGCGACTTACACATATTCAAGAATTGGTGGGTGGGAAGGAACATCCATGTGGAGTGGAAAACCATCAGCCAATAGGGCAGTGACAGCTGTCAGTGTAGCTAGCTAGCATGCTAACCTTATTGAGATAGCATTCATGCTAACCTTTTATAGCTATCCAGATAGCTAGCATGCTAACCTTATTGAGATATTTAGATAGCATTCATGCTAACCTTTTATAGCTATCCAGATAGCTAGCATGCTAACCTTATTGAGATATCTAGATAGCATTCATGCTAACCTTTTATAGCTATCCAGATAGCTAGCATGCTAACCTTATTGAGATATCTAGATAGCACTCATGCTAACCTTTTATAGCTATCCAGATAACTAGCATGCTAACCTTATTGAGATATCTAGATAGCTATCATGCCAACCTTTTATAGCTATCCAGATAGCTAGCATGCTAACCTTATTGAGATATCTAGATAGCATTCATGCTAACCTTTTATAGCTATCCAGATAGCTAGCATGCTAACCTTATTGAGATATCTAGATAGCTATCATGCCAACCTTTTATAGTTATCCAAATAGCTAGCATGCTAACTTTATCTAGCTATCTAGATAGCATTCATGCTAACCTTTTATAGCTATCCAGATAACTAGCATGCTAACCTTATTGAGATATCTAGATAGCTATCATGCCAACCTTTTATAGCTATCCAGATAACTAGCATGCTAACCTTATTGAGATATCTAGATAGCATTAATGCTAACCTTGTCTAGACAAGTACAAGTACTTGGGAGTACGGCTGGCCGGTGCACTGTCCTTCTCTCAGCACATATCAAAGCTGCAGGCTAAATTTAAATCTAGACTTGGTTTCCTCCATCGTAAATCGCTCCTCTTTCACCCCAGCTGCCAAACTAACCCTAATTCAGATGGCTATCCTACCAAGCTAATTTATAGATGTAATTTATAGATCGGCAGGTAAGGGTGCTCTCGAGTGGTTAGATGTACTTTACCATTCGGCAATCATATTTGCCACCAATGCTCCTAATAGGACACATCACTGCACTCTATACTCCTCTGTAAACTGGTCATCTCTGTATACCCGTCGCAAGACCCACTGGTTGATGCTTGTTTATAAAACCCTCTAAGGCCTCACTCCCCCCTATCTGAGATATCTACTGCAGCCCTCATCCTCCACATACAACACCTGTTCTGCCAGTCACATTCTGTTGAAGGTCCCCAAAGCAAACACAGTAATGTTTGTACCATGTTGTGTGTTGCTGCCTTGCTATGTTGTTGTGTGTTGCTGCCTTGCTATGTTGTTGTGTGTTGCTGCCTTGCTATGTTTTTGTGTGTTGCTGCCTTGCTATGTTGTTGTGTGTTGCTGCCATGCTATGTTGTTGTGTGTTGCTGCCATGCTATGTTGTTGTGTGTTGCTGCCTTGCTATGTTGTTGTGTGTTGCTGGCTTGCTATGTTGTTGTGTGTTGCTGCCTTGCTATGTTGTTGTGTGTTGCTGCCTTGCTATGTTGTTGTGTGTTGCTGCCTGTGTTGTTGTGTGTTGCTGCCTTGCTATGTTGTTGTGTCTTGCTGGCCTGCTATGTTGTTGTGTGTTGCTGCCTTGCTATGTTGTTGTGTGTTGCTGCCTTGCTATGTTGTTGTGTGTTGCTGCCTTGCTATGTTGTTGTGTGTTGCTGCCTTGCTATGTTGTTGTGTGTTGCTGCCTTGCTATGTTGTTGTGTGTTGCTGCCTTGCTATGTTGTTGTGTGTTGCTGCCTTGCTATGTTGTTGTGTGTTGCTGCCTTGCTATGTTGTTGTGTGTTGCTGGCCTGCTATGTTGTTGTGTGTTGCTGGCCTGCTATGTTGTTGTGTGTTGCTGCCTTGCTATGTTGTTGTGTGTTGCTGCCTTGCTATGTTGTTGTGTGTTGCTGCCTTGCTATGTTGTTGTGTGTTGCTGGCCTGCTATGTTGTTGTGTGTTGCTGCCTTGCTATGTTGTTGTGTGTTGCTGCCTTGCTATGTTGTTGTGTGTTGCTGCCTTGCTATGTTGTTGTGTGTTGCTGCCTTGCTATGTTGTTGTGTGTTGCTGCCTTGCTATGTTGTTGTGTGTTGCTGCCTTGCTATGTTGTTGTGTGTTGCTGCCTTGCTATGTTGTTGTGTGTTGCTGCCATGCTATGTTGTTGTGTGTTGCTGCCTTGCTATGTTGTTGTGTGTTGCTGCCATGCTATGTTGTTGTGTGTTGCTGCCTTGCTATGTTGTTGTGTGTTGCCGCCTTGCTATGTTGTTGTGTGTTGCCGCCTTGCTATGTTGTTGTGTGTTGCCGCCTTGCTATGTTGTTGTGTGTTGCTGCCTTGCTATGTTGTTGTGTGTTGCTGGCTTGCTATGTTGTTGTGTGTTGCTGCCTTGCTATGTTGTTGTGTGTTGCTGCCTTGCTATGTTGTTGTGTGTTGCTGCCTTGCTATGTTGTTGTGTGTTGCTGCCATGCTATGTTGTTGTGTGTTGCTGCCATGCTATGTTGTTGTGTGTTGCTGCCATGCTATGTTGTTGTGTGTTGCTGCCTTGCTATGTTGTTGTGTGTTGCTGCCTTGCTATGTTGTTGTGTGTTGCTGCCATGCTATGTTGTTGTGTGTTGCTGCCTTGCTATGTTGTTGTGTGTTGCTGCCTTGCTATGTTGTTGTGTGTTGCTGCCTTGCTATGTTGTTGTGTGTTGCTGCCTTGCTATGTTGTTGTGTGTTGCTGCCTTGCTATGTTGTTGTGTGTTGCTGCCATGCTATGTTGTTGTGTGTTGCTGCCTTGCTATGTTGTTGTGTGTTGCTGCCATGCTATGTTGTTGTGTTGCTGCCTTGCTATGTTGTTGTGTGTTGCTGCCTTGCTATGTTGTTGTGTGTTGCTGCCATGCTATGTTGTTGTGTGTTGCTGCCTTGCTATGTTGTTGTGTGTTGTTGCCTTGCTATGTTGTTGTGTGTTGCTGCCTTGCTATGTTGTTGTGTGTTGCTGCCTTGCTATGTTGTTGTGTGTTGCTGCCTTGCTATGTTGTTGTGTGTTGCTGCCTTGCTATGTTGTTGTGTGTTGCTGCCTTGCTATGTTGTTGTGTGTTGCTGCCTTGCTATGTTGTTGTGTGTTGCTGGCTTGCTATGTTGTTGTGTGTTGCTGCCTTGCTATGTTGTTGTGTGTTGCTGCCTTGCTATGTTGTTGTGTGTTGCTGCCTTGCTATGTTGTTGTGTGTTGCTGCCATGCTATGTTGTTGTGTGTTGCTGCCTTGCTATGTTGTTGTGTGTTGCTGCCATGCTATGTTGTTGTGTGTTGCTGCCATGCTATGTTGTTGTGTGTTGCTGCCTTGCTATGTTGTTGTGTGTTGCTGCCTTGCTATGTTGTTGTGTGTTGCTGCCTTGCTATGTTGTTGTGTGTTGCTGGCCTGCTATGTTGTTGTGTGTTGCTGCCATGCTATGTTGTTGTGTGTTGCTGCCATGCTATGTTGTTGTGTGTTGCTGCCTTGCTATGTTGTTGTGTGTTGCTGCCTTGCTATGTTGTTGTGTGTTGCTGCCTTGCTATGTTGTTGTGTGTTGCTGCCTTGCTATGTTGTTGTGTGTTGCTGCCTTGCTATGTTGTTGTGTGTTGCTGCCTTGCTATGTTGTTGTGTGTTGCTGCCTTGCTATGTTGTTGTGTGTTGCTGCCATGCTATGTTGTTGTGTGTTGCTGCCATGCTATGTTGTTGTGTGTTGCTGCCTTGCTATGTTGTTGTGTGTTGCTGCCTTGCTATGTTGTTGTGTGTTGCTGCCTTGCTATGTTGTTGTGTGTTGCTGCCATGCTATGTTGTTGTGTGTTGCTGGCTTGCTATGTTGTTGTGTGTTGCTGCCTTGCTATGTTGTTGTGTGTTGCTGCCTTGCTATGTTGTTGTGTGTTGCTGCCTTGCTATGTTGTTGTGTGTTGCTGCCTTGCTATGTTGTTGTGTGTTGCTGCCTTGCTATGTTGTTGTGTGTTGCTGCCTTGCTATGTTGTTGTGTGTTGCTGCCTTGCTATGTTGTTGTGTGTTGCTGCCTTGCTATGTTGTTGTGTGTTGCTGCCATGCTATGTTGTTGTGTGTTGCTGCCTTGCTATGTTGTTGTGTGTTGCTGCCATGCTATGTTGTTGTGTGTTGCTGCCATGCTATGTTGTTGTGTGTTGCTGCCTTGCTATGTTGTTGTGTGTTGCTGCCTTGCTATGTTGTTGTGTGTTGCTGCCTTGCTGTTATTGTGTGTTGTCTGACAACGCTCACTCACCTCGCATCAGACAAAGAGCTTCTGGATATCAGGACAGCGATCACTCACCTCGCATCAGACAAAGAGCTTCTGGATGTCAAGACAGAGATCACTCACCTCGGATCAGACAAAGAACTTCTGGATATCAAGACAGCGATCACTCACCTCGGATCAGACAAAGAGCTTCTGGATATCAAGACAGCGATCACTCACCTCGCATCAGACAAAGAGCTTCTGGATATCAGGACAGCGATCACTCACCTCGGATCAGACAAAGAGCTTCTGGATGTCAAGACAGCGATCACTCACCTCGGATCAGACAAAGAGCTTCTGGATATCAGGACAGCGATCACTCACCTCGCATCAGACAAAGAGCTTCTGGATGTCAAGACAGCGATCACTCACCTCGGATCAGACAAAGAGCTTCTGGATGTCAAGACAGCGATCACTCACCTCGGATCAGACAAAGAGCTTCTGGATGTCAAGACAGCGATCACTCACCTCGGATCAGACAAAGAGCTTCTGGATATCAAGACAACGATCACTCACCTCGCATCAGACAAAGAGCTTCTGGATATCAAGACAGCGATCACTCACCTCGCATCAGACAAAGAGCTTCTGGATGTCAAGACAGCGATCACTCACCTCGCATCAGACAAAGAGCAAGACAGCGATTCTGGATAGACAAAGAGCTCTGGATGGACAGCGATCACTCACCTCGCATCAGACAAAGAGCTTCTGGATATCAGGACAACGATCACTCACCTCGCATCAGACAAAGAGCTTCTGGATATCAGGACAACGATCACTCACCTCGCATCAGACAAAGAGCTTCTGGATATCAGGACAGCGATCACTCACCTCGCATCAGACAAAGAGCTTCTGGATATCAGGACAGCGATCACTCACCTCGCATCAGACAAAGAGCTTCTGGATATCAGGACAGCGATCACTCACCTCGCATCAGACAAAGAGCTTCTGGATGTCAAGACAGCGATCACTCACCTCGCATCAGACAAAGAGCTTCTGGATGTCAAGACAGCGATCACTCACCTCGGATCAGACAAAGAGCTTCTGGATGTCAAGACAGCGATCACTCACCTCGGATCAGACAAAGAACTTCTGGATATCAAGACAGTGATCACTCACCTCGGATCAGACAAAGAGCTTCTGGATATCAAGACAGCGATCACTCACCTCGGATCAGACAAAGAGCTTCTGGATATCAAGGATACCTCATCAGACAAAGAGCTTCTGGATATCAAGACAGCGATCACTCACATCGGATCAGACAAAGAGCTTCTGGATATCAAGACAGCGATCACTCACCTCGCATCAGACAAAGAGCTTCTGGATATCAGGACAGCGATCACTCACCTCGGATCAAGTACAGGATATATTGTGCGACAAGGCCAATATCCCCGTCATTGGCAAGAGGAAGAGACGCAGGTACAGAGGACACAGAGCGAGGTGCCTCGTAAGGATGCGTAGAAGGCAAGTGGAAAAGCTTCTGTTACTGTCAATATTACTGTAAATATAATTATAAACTATAGACCACACCATTTGCAAAGAGATTTTTCATCTATACTTTTTGTGGCTGTTTATTTACCACCACAGACAGATGCTGGCAGCTGTATAAGGAAATAAGCAAATACGAAACCACTCACCCAGAGGCAGCGCTTCTAGTGACCAAGGACTTTAATACAGGGAAACTTAAATCAGTTTTACCTCATTTATATCAACAAATGTGCCCTCGCACATTGGCTACCCGGACTATCTGCATTGGGTCCCGCCACCCGCCACCCGCCACCCGCCACCCGCCACCCGCCACCCGCCACCCACCAACCCCTATTTTACGCTACTGCTACTCTCTGTTTATCATAAACTCAGCAAAATGAGAAACATCCCTTTTCAGGACCCTGTCTTTCAAAGATAATTCGAAAAAAATCCAAATAACTTCACAGATCTTCATTATAAAGGGTTTGAACACTGTTTCCCCATGGTTGTTCAATGAACCATAAACAATTAATGAACATGCACCTGTGGAATGGTCGTTAAGACACTAACAGCTTGCAGTAGGCAATTAAGGTCACAGTTATGAAAACTTAGGACACTAAAGAGGCCTTTCTACTGACTCTGAAAAACACCAAATGAAAGATGCCCAGGGTCCCTGCTCATCTGCGTGAACGTGCTTTAGGCATGCTGCAAGGAGGTATCAGGACTGCAGATGTGGCCAGGGCAATGAATTGCGATGTCTATACTATGAGACACCTAAGACAGCGCTACAGGGAGACAGGACGGACAGCTGATCATCCTCGTGGTGGCAGACCACGTGTAACAACACCTGCACAGTATCGGTACATCTGAATATCACACCTGCGGGACAGGTACAGGATGGCAACAACAACTGTCTGAGTTACACCAGGAACGCACAATCCCTCCATCAGTGCTCAGACTGTCCGCAATAGGCTGAGGGAGGCTGGACTGACGGCTTGTAGGACTGTTGTAAGGTAGGTCCTTAACAGACATCACCGGCAACAACGTCGCCTATGGGCACAAACCCACCATCGCTGGTCCAGACAGGACTGGCAAAAAGTGCTCTTCACTGCCAAGTCGCAGTTTTGTCTCACCAGGGGGGATGGTCGGATTCACGTTTATCGTCGAAGGAATGAGCTTCACATTGGGGCCTGTACTCTGGAGCGGGATCGATGTGGAGGGTCTCTCATGGTCTGGGTCGGTGTGTCACAGGATCATCGGACTGAGCTTGTTGTCATTGCAGGCAATCTCAACGTTGTGCGTTACAGGGAAGACATCCTCCTCCCTCATGTGGTACCCTTCCTGCAGGCTCATCCTGACATGACCCTTCAGTATGACAATGCCACCAGCCATACTGCTCGTTCTGTGCGTGATTTCCTGCAAGACAGGAATGTCAGTGTTCTGTCATGGCCAGCGAAGAGCCCGGATCTCAATCCCATTGAGCATATCTGGGACCTGATCAGAGGGTGAGGGCTAGTGCCATTCCCCCAGAAATGTTCGAGAACAAGTAGGTACCTTGATGGAAGAGTGGGGTAACATCTCACAGCAAGAACTGGCAAATCTGGTGCAGTCCATGAGGAGGAGATGCACTGCAGTACTTAATGCAGCTGGTGGCCACACCAGATACTGACTGTTACTTTTAATTTTGAACCCCCCCCTTTGTTCAGGGACACATTATTCCGAGGCTGTCCCGGGGAGTTGTGTGTCAGTCCGAGGCAGTCCCGGTGAACTGTGAGGCAGTCCCGGGGAGCTGTGAGGCAGTCCGAGGCAGTCCCGGTGAACTGTGAGGCAGTCCCGGTGAACTGTGTGTCAGTCCGAGGCTGTCCCGGGGAGCTGTGAGGCAGTCCGAGGCAGTCCCGGTGAACTGTGAGGCAGTCCGAGGCAGTCCCGGTGAACTGTGAGGCAGTCCCGGGGAGCTGTGAGGCAGTCCGAGGCTGTCCCGGGGAGCTGTGTGTCAGTCCGAGGCTGTCCTGGGGAGCTGTGAGGCAGTCCGAGGCAGTCCCGGTGAACTGTGAGGCAGTCCGAAGCAGTCCCGGTCAACTGTGAGGCAGTCCGAGGCTGCCCCGGGGAGCTGTGAGGCAGTCCGAGGCTGTCCTGGGGAGCTGTGAGGCAGTCTGAGGCAGTCCCGGTGAACTGTGAGGCAGTCCCGGTGAACTGTGAGGCAGTCCCGGGGAGCTGTGAGGCAGTCCGAGGCAGTCCCGGGGAGCTGTGAGGCAGTCCGAGGCAGTCCCGGTGAACTGTGAGGCAGTCCCGGTGAACTGTGAGGTAGTCCGAGGCAGTCCCGGGGAGCTGTGTGTCAGTCCGAGGCAGTCCCGGGGAGCTGTGAGGCAGTCCGAGGCAGTCCCGGTGAACTGTGAGGCAGTCCAAGGCAGTCCCGGTGAACTGTGAGGCAGTCCCGGGGAGCTGTGAGGCAGTCCGAGGCTGTCCCGGGGAGCTGTGAGGCAGTCCGAGGCAGTCCCGGTGAACTGTGAGGCAGTCCGAGGCAGTCCCGGTGAACTGTGAGGCAGTCCGAGGCAGTCCCGGTGAACTGTGAGGCAGTCCCGGGGAGCTGTGAGGCAGTCCGAGGCTGTCCCGGGGAGCTGTGTGTCAGTCCGAGGCTGTCCTGGTGAACTGTGAGGCAGTCCGAGGCAGTCCCGGTCAACTGTGAGGCAGTCCGAGGCTGTCCCGGGGAGCTGTGAGGCAGTCCGAGGCTGTCCCGGGGAGCTGTGAGGCAGTCTGAGGCAGTCCCGGTGAACTGTGAGGCAGTCCGAGGCAGTCCCGGTCAACTGTGAGGCAGTCCGAGGCAGTCCCGGGGAGCTGTGAGGCAGTCCGAGGCAGTCCCGGTGAACTGTGAGGCAGTCCGAGGCAGTCCCGGGGAGCTGTGAGGCAGTCCGAGGCAGTTCCGGTGAACTGTGAGGCAGTCCCGGTGAACTGTGAGGCAGTCCGAGGCTGTCCCGGGGAGCTGTGAGGCAGTCCGAGGCTGTCCCGGGGAGCTGTGAGGCAGTCCGAGGCAGTCCCGGTGAACTGTGAGGCAGTCCCGGTGAACTGTGAGGCAGTCCCGGTGAACTGTGAGGCAGTCCCGGTGAACTGTGAGGCAGTCCCGGTGAACTGTGAGGCAGTCCCGGGGAGCTGTGCGTCAGTTCACAGGGAACATTGCCTACACCAGTATAGGCCTGTGTAACTGTGTCCTGTTTGGGCAATATTTCAAATGAGTTTTCCACTGGGAGGCATGGGTGAGGAACAATAACACATTATTACTACTGAAATTCTCCTCAGCGACCCCCCACCCATTGCTCCTTTGTCTTTAATGTCTCCCACTGTCTGCATCGTGTGTGTTTCACACCTCCCAGTGTGTGTGTGTGGGTTTCTCAAGCCTCATTGTATGTGTGTGTGTGTGTGTGTGTGTGTGTGTGTGTGTGTGTGTGTGTGTGTGTGTGTGTGTGTGTGTGTGTGTGTGTGTGTGTGTGTGTGTGTGTGTGTGTGTGTGTGTGTGTGTGTGTGTGTGTGTGTGTGTGTGTGTAGGCCCTGGCTCCACTCCCCTCTTAGCCAGTTGGACACCTAGGTCTCAACAGAGAAAGAGGGCGGAGATAGGGCTACTGGACCCTGCACACCAGAGGGTCTTGTCTTGTTGATACTACCACAGAGAGAGCTAGCAGATAGAAGACTGTCTTGTTGATGCTACCACAGAGAGAGGTAGCAGATAGAAGACTGTCTTGTTGATGCTAGTCAGGAGACAGGCAGCAGATAGATTGTCTTGTTGATGCTACCACAGAGAGAGGTAGCAGATAGAAGACTATCTTGTTGATGCTACCACAGAGAGAGGTAGCAGATAGAAGACTGTATTGTTGATGCTAGTCAGGAGAGAGGCAGCAGATAGAAGACTGTCTTGTTGATGCTTCAGTCAGGAGACAGGTAGCAGATAGAAGACTGTCTTGTTGATGCTTCAGTCAGGAGACAGGTAGCAGATAGAAGACTGTCTTGTTGATGCTTCAGTCAGGAGACAGGTAGCAGATAGAAGACTGTCTTGTTGATGCTTCAGTCAGGAGACAGGTAGCAGATAGAAGACTGTCTTGTTGATGCTACCACAGAGACAGGTAGCAGATAGAAGACTGTCTTGTTGATGCTACCACAGAGACAGGTAGCAGATAGAAGACTGTCTTGTTGATGCTAGTCAGGAGAGAGGTAGCAGATAGAAGACTGTCTTGTTGATGCTTCAGTCAGGAGACAGGTAGCAGATAGAAGACTGTCTTGTTGATGCTTCAGTCAGGAGACAGGTAGCAGATAGAAGACTGTCTTGTTGATGCTACCACAGAGACAGGTAGCAGATAGAAGACTGTCTTGTTGATGCTACCACAGAGACAGGTAGCAGATAGAAGACTGTCTTGTTGATGCTTCAGTCAGGAGACAGGTAGCAGATAGAAGACTGTCTTGTTGATTCTACCACAGAGACAGGTAGCAGACTGTCTTGTTGACTGTCTTGTTGATGCTACCACAGAGACAGGTAGCAGATAGAAGACTGTCTTGTTGATGCTTCAGTCAGGATACAGGTAGCAGATAGAAGACTGTCTTGTTGATGCTACCACAGAGAGAGGCAACAGATAGAAGACTGTCTTGTTGATGCTACATTCAGGAGAGAGGCAGTAGATATGATGTGATATACTGAATCCAGCCTATCCAGAATGTTTCTCATCTGTTAAATGATGTTAACTTGAATGAACATCCTGGCTTATTGTTACACCTCTGTGAAGAGGGACCGCATCACCCTGCAAATCCCCACGAAGGGAAAGAGGTATGGGACTGTAGGGGTGAGTAAGGACGACAGCAGATAGAATGGGGTACCGTTTACAAGGACTTTATTCCTTTACACGGTAATATGGGGAAAAGGTGCTGGACGGAACCAACGCAAAGAAAGTAAATCTCAAAGCCCCCCCCCCTCCTATCTTACCTGCCTAACCAATACTTACCTCACCTCTCCTATCTAACCTGCCTACCCACTACTTACCTAACTTAGCACCACCTGGTGCCCTAACCAAAATACAGGGGGTGGTCCGCCCAGGTCTTACCTAGTGTGCCTAGACAGTGAATAAATGAAACAGAATATTAAACAATTTCACAAACAAGCTAAGAATCAAAGGACATCAAATAAGCTCTGACTGAACAACCAACTCACACAGAACATACAACTGCTCCCAGCAACATCTAATACAGTAAATTACCCACAGCCATCATGCTATAACCCTCAGCCATCATGCTATAACCCTCAGCCATCATGCTATAACCCACAGCCATCATGCTATAACCCTCAGCCACCATGCTATAACCCTCAGCCATCATGCTATAACCCTCAGCCATCATGCTATAACCATCAGCCATAACCCACAGCCATCATGCTATAACCCTCAGCCATCATGCTATAACCCTCAGCCATCATGCTATAACCCTCAGCCATCATGCTATAACCCACAGCCATCATGCTATAACCCTCAGCCATCATCCTATAACCCACAGCCATCATGCTATAACCCTCAGCCATCATGCTATAGCCCTCATGCTATAGCCATCATGCTATGGCCATCATGCTATAACCATCAGCCATCATGCTATAACCATCAGCCATCATGCCATAACCATCAGCCATCATGCTATAACCATCAGCCATAACCCTCAGCCATCATGCTATAACCATCAGCCATCATGCTATAACCCACAGCCATCATGCTATAACCCTCAGCCATCATGCTATAACCATCAGCCATCATGCTATAACCCACAGCCATCATGCTATAACCCTCAGCCATCATGCTATAACCCTCAGCCGTCATGCTATAACCTCAGCCATCATGCTATAACCCACAGCCATCATGCTATAACCCTCAGCCATCATGCTATAACCCTCAGCCGTCATGCTATAACTCTCAGCCATCATGCTATAACCCACAGCCATCATGCTATAACCATCAGCCATCATGCTATAACCCACAGCCATCATGCTATAACCCACAGCCATCATGCTATAACCCTCAGCCATCATGCTATAACCCTCAGCCATCATGGTATAACCCACAGCCATCATGCTATAACCCTCAGCCATCATGCTATAACCCTCAGCCATCATGCTATAACCCTCAGCCATCATGCTATAACCATCAGCCATAACCCACAGCCATCATGCTATAACCCTCAGCCATCATGCTATAACCCTCAGCCATCATGCTATAACCCTCAGCCATCATGGTATAACCCACAGCCATCATGCTATAACCCTCAGCCATCATGCTATAACCCACAGCCATCATGCTATAACCCACAGTCATCATAACCATCAGCCATCACCCATCAGCCATCATGCTAAACCCTCAGCCATCATGCTATAACCCTCAGCCATCATGCTATAACCCTCAGCCATCATGCTATAACCCTCAGCCATCATGCTATAACCCTCAGCCATCATGCTATAACCCACAGCCATCATGCTATAACCCTCAGCCATCATGCTATAACCCTCAGCCATCATGCTATAACCCTCAGCCATCATGCTATAACCATCAGCCATAACCCACAGCCATCATGCTATAACCCTCAGCCATCATGCTATAACCCTCAGCCATCATGCTATAACCCACAGCCATCATGCTATAACCCTCAGCCATCATCCTATAACCCACAGCCATCATGCTATAACCCTCAGCCATCATGCTATAACCCTCAGCCATCATGCTATAACCCACAGCCATCATGCTATAACCCTCAGCCATCATGCTATAACCCTCAGCCATCATCCTATAACCCACAGCCATCATGCTATAACCCTCAGCCATCATGCTATAACCCTCAGCCATCATGCTATAACCAACAGCCATCATGCTATAACCCTCAGCCATCATGCTATAGCCCTCATGCTATAGCCATCATGCTATGGCCATCATGCTATAACCATCAGCCATCATGCTATAATCATCAGCCATCATGCTATAACCATCAGCCATAACCCTCAGCCATCATGCTATAACCATCAGCCATCATGCTATAACCATCAGCCATAACCCACAGCCATCATGCTATAATCATCAGCCATCATGCTATAACCATCAGCCATAACCCACAGCCATCATGCTATAACCCTCAGCCATCATTCTATAACCCTCAGCCGTCATGCTATAACTCTCAGCCATCATGCTATAACCCACAGCCATCATGCTATAACCATCAGCCATCATGCTATAACCATCAGCCATCATGCTATAACCCTCAGCCATCATGCTATAACTCACAGCCATCATGCTATAACCCTCAGCCATCATGGTATAACCCACAGCCATCATGCTATAACCCTCAGCCATCATGCTATAACCCACAGCCATCATGCTATAACCCACAGTCATCATGCTATAACCATCAGCCATAACCCTCAGCCATCATGCTATAACCCTCAGCCATCATGCTATAACCCTCAGCCATCATGCTATAACCCTCAGCCATCATGCTATAACCCTCAGCCATCATGCTATAACCCACAGCCATCATGCTATAACCCTCAGCCATCATGCTATAACCCTCAGCCATCATGCTATAACCCTCAGCCATCATGCTATAACCATCAGCCATAACCCACAGCCATCATGCTATAACCCTCAGCCATCATGCTATAACCCTCAGCCATCATGCTATAACCCTCAGCCATCATGCTATAACCCACAGCCATCATGCTATAACCCTCAGCCATCATCCTATAACCCACAGCCATCATGCTATAACCCTCAGCCATCATGCTATAACCCTCAGCCATCATGCTATAACCCACAGCCATCATGCTATAACCCTCAGCCATCATGCTATAGCCCTCATGCTATAGCCATCATGCTATGGCCATCATGCTATAACCATCAGCCATCATGCTATAACCATCAGCCATCATGCTATAACCATCAGCCATAACCCTCAGCCATCATGCTATAACCATCAGCCATCATGCTATAACCATCAGCCATCATGCTATAACCATCAGCCATAACCCACAGCCATCATGCTATAACCCTCAGCCATCATGCTATAACCCACAGCCATCATGCTATAACCCTCAGCCATCATGCTATAACCCTCAGCCATCATGCTATAACTCTCAGCCATCATGCTATAACCCACAGCCATCATGCTATAACCATCAGCCATCATGCTATAACCCACAGTCATCATGCTATAACCATCAGCCATAACCCTCAGCCATCATGCTATAACCCTCAGCCATCATGCTATAACCCTCAGCCATCATGCTATAACCCTCAGCCATCATGCTATAACCCTCAGCCATCATGCTGTAACCCTCAGCCATCATGCTATAACCCTCAGTCATCATGCTATAACCCTCAGCCATCATGCTATAACCCACAGTCATCATGCTATAACCCTCAGCCATCATGCTATGACTCTCAGCCATCATGCTATAACCCACAGTCATCATGCTATAACCCTCAGCCATCATGCTATAACTCTCAGCCATCATGCTATAATCCCTCAGCCATCATGCTATAACCCACAGCCATCATGCTATAACCCACAGCCATCATGCTATAACCCACAGCCATCATGCTATAACCCTCAGCCATCATGCTATAACCCTCAGCCATCATGCTATAACCCTCAGCCATCATGCTATAACCATCAGCCATAACCCACAGCCATCATGCTATAACCCTCAGCCATCATGCTATAACCCTCAGCCATCATGCTATAACAATCAGCCATAACCCACAGCCATCATGCTATAACCCTCAGCCATCATGCTATAACCATCAGCCATCACCCACAGCCATCATGCTATAACCCTCAGCCATCATGCTATAACCCATGCTATAACCCACAGCCATCAGCCATCATGCTATAACCCTCAGCCATCATGCTATAACCCTCAGCCATCATGCTATAACCCTCAGCCATCATGCTATACCCCTCAGCCGTCATGCTATAACCCTCAGCCTTCATGCTATAACCCACAGCCATCATGCTATAACCCTCAGCCATCATGCTATAACCCACAGCCATCATGCTATAACCCTCAGCCATCATGCTATAACCCTCAGCCATCATGCTATAACCCTCAGCCGTCATGCTATAACCCTCAGCCATCATGCTATAACAATCAGCCATAACCCACAGCCATCATGCTATAACCCTCAGCCATCATGCTATAACCATCAGCCATAACCCACAGCCATCATGCTATAACCCTCAGCCATCATGCTATAACCCTCAGCCATTATCCTATAACCCACAGCCATCATGCTATAACCCTCAGCCATCATGCTATAACCCTCAGCCATCATGCTATAACCCACAGCCATCATGCTATAACCCACAGTCATCATGCTATAACCCTCAGCCAACATGCTATAACTCTCAGGCATCATGCTATAACCCACAGCCATCATGCTATAACCCACAGCCATCATGCTATAACCCACAGCCATCATGCTATAACCCACAGCCATCATGCTATAACCCTCAGCCATCATGCTATAACCCTCAGCCATCATGCTATAACCCACAGCCATCATGCTATAACCCACAGCCATCATGCTATAACCCACAGCCATCAAGCTATAACCCACAGCCATCATGCTATAACCCACAGCCATCATGCTATAATTCACAGCCATCATGCTATAACCCACAGCCATCATGCTATAACCCACAGCCATCATGCTATAACCCTCAGCCATCATGCTATAACCCTCAGCCATCATGGTATAACCCTCAGCCATCATGCTATAACCCTCAGCCATCATGCTATAACTCTCAGCCATCATTCTATAACCCTCAGCCATCATGCTATAACCCACAGCCATCATGCTATAACCCTCAGCCATCATGCTATAACCCACAGCCATCATGCTATAACCCTCAGCCATCATGCTATAACCCACAGCCATCATGCTATAACCCACAGCCATCATGCTATAATCCAAAGCCATCATGCTATAACCCACAGCCATCATGCTATAACCCACAGCCATCATGCTATAACCCTCAGCCATCATGCTATAACCCCCAGCCATCATGGTATAACCCTCAGCCATCATGCTATAACCCATGCCATAACCCAGCCATCATGCTATAACCCTCAGCCATCATGCTATAACCCACAGCCATCATGCTATAACCCTCAGCCATCATGCTATAGCCATCATGCTATAGCCATCAGCCATCATGCTATAGCCCTCATGCTATAGCCCTCATGCTATAGCCATCATGCTATAGCCATCATGCTATAGCCATCAGCCATCATGCTATAACCCTCAGCCATCATGCTATAACCCTCAGCCATCATGCTATAACCCTCAGCCATCATGCTATAACCCACAGCCATCATGCTATAACCCTCAGCCATCATGCTATAACCCACAGCCATCATGCTATAACTCTCAGCCATCATGCTATAACCCACAGCCATCATGCTATAACCTTCAGCCATCATGCTATAACCCACAGTCATCATGCTATAACCCTCAGCCATCATGCTATAACTCTCAGCCATCATGCTATAACCCTCAGCCATCATGCTATAACCCACAGCCATCATGCTATAACCCTCAGCCATCATGCTATAACCCTCAGCCATCATGCTATAACCCTCAGCCATCATGCTATAACCATCAGCCATAACCCACAGCCATCATGCTATAACCCTCAGCCATCATGCTATAACCCTCAGCCATCATGCTATAACCATCAGCCATAACCCACAGCCATCATGCTATAACCCTCAGCCATCATGCTATAACCATCAGCCATAACCCACAGCCATCATGCTATAACCCTCAGCCATCATGCTATAACCCTCAGCCATCATGCTATAACCCTCAGCCATCATGCTATAACCATCAGCCATAACCCACAGCCATCATGCTATAACCCTCAGCCATCATGCTATAACCCTCAGCCATCATGCTATAACCATCAGCCATAACCCACAGCCATCATGCTATAACCCTCAGCCATCATGCTATAACCATCAGCCATAACCCACAGCCATCATGCTATAACCCTCAGCCATCATGCTATAACCCTCAGCCATCATGCTATAACCCTCAGCCATCATGCTATAACCCTCAGCCATCATGCTATAACCCTCAGCCATCATGCTATACCCCTCAGCCGTCATGCTATAACCCTCAGCCGTCATGCTATAACCCACAGCCATCATGCTATAACCCTCAGCCATCATCCTATAACCCACAGCCATCATGCTATAACCCTCAGCCATCATGCTATAACCCTCAGCCATCATGCTATAACCCTCAGCCGTCATGCTATAACCCACAGCCATCATGCTATAACCCTCAGCCATCATCCTATAACCCACAGCCATCATGCTATAACCCTCAGCCATCATGCTATAACCCTCAGCCATCATGCTATAACCCACAGCCATCATGCTATAACCCACAGTCATCATGCTATAACCCTCAGCCAACATGCTATAACTCTCAGGCATCATACTATAACCCACAGCCATCATGCTATAACCCACAGCCATCATGCTATAACCCACAGCCATCATGCTATAACCCTCAGCCATCATGCTATAGCCCTCAGCCCTCATGCTATAACCCACAGCCATCATGCTATAACCCACAGCCATCATGCTATAACCCACAGCCATCAAGCTATAACCCACAGCCATCATGCTATAACCCACAGCCATCATGCTATAATTCACAGCCATCATGCTATAACCCACAGCCATCATGCTATAACCCACAGCCATCATGCTATAACCCTCAGCCATCATGCTATAACCCTCAGCCATCATGCTATAACCCACAGCCATCATGCTATAATCCAAAGCCATCATGCTATAACCCACAGCCATCATGCTATAACCCACAGCCACCATGCTATAACCCTCAGCCATCATGCTATAACCCCCAGCCATCATGGTATAACCCTCAGCCATCATGCTATAACCCTCAGCCATCATGCTATAACCCTCAGCCATCATGCTATAACCCACAGCCATCATGCTATAACCCTCAGCCATCATGCTATAGCCCTCATGCTATAGCCATCATGCTATGGCCATCATGCTATGGCCGTCATGCTATAACCCTCAGCCATCATGCTATAGCCATCATGCTATAGCCCTCATGCTATGGCCATCATGCTATAGCCATCATGCTATAGCCATCAGCCATCATGCTATAGCCCTCATGCTATAGCCCTCATGCTATAGCCATCATGCTATGGCCATCATGCTATGGCCGTCATGCTATAACCCTCAGCCATCATGCTATAGCCATCATGCTATAGCCCTCATGCTATGGCCATCATGCTATAGCCATCATGCTATAGCCATCAGCCATCATGCTATAGCCCTCATGCTATAGCCCTCATGCTATAGCCATCATGCTATAGCCATCATGCTATAGCCATCAGCCATCATGCTATAACCCTCAGCCATCATGCTATAACCCTCAGCCATCATGCTATAACCCTCAGCCATCATGCTATAACCCTCAGCCATCATGCTATAACCCACAGCCATCATGCTATAACTCTCAGCCATCATGCTATAACCCACAGCCATCATGCTATAACCTTCAGCCATCATGCTATAACCCTCAGCCATCATGCTATAACTCACAGCCATCATGCTATAACCCTCAGCCATCATGCTATAGCCCTCATGCTATAGCCATCATGCTATGGCCATCATGCTATGGCCATCATGCTATAACTCTCAGCCATCATGCTATAGCCATCATGCTATAGCCATCATGCTATAGCCATCATGCTATAACCCTCAGCCATCATGCTATAGCCATCATGCTATAGCCCTCATGCTATGGCCATCATGCTATAGCCATCATGCTATAGCCATCAGCCATCATGCTATAGCCCTCATGCTATAGCCATCATGCTATAGCCATCATGCTATAGCCATCAGCCATCATGCTATAACCCTCAGCCATCATGCTATAACCCTCAGCCATCATGCTATAACCCTCAGCCATCATGCTATAACCCTCAGCCATCATGCTATAACCCACAGCCATCATGCTATAGCCATCATGCTATAGCCATCATGCTATGGCCATCATGCTATAGCCATCATGCTATGGCCATCATGCTATAACCCTCAGCCATCATGCTATAACCCTCAGCCATCATGCTATAACCCTCAGCCATCATGCTATAACCCCCAGCCATCATGCTATAACCCACAGCAATCAACCTCCTCTTTCAGCAATGATCTCTCTTCTGAACAGAACACTGGCTTTTAAATAGCTTCAGAAGGAATGGGTAATTGGAGACAGCTGCGTCTTGACGAGGGGGTGGGGTCAGCTCTCCAATTAGCCATGGAGTCGACCAATCAGCTGCTTGAGGGATTTCATCAAGCCATTTCCTGAAATACACACACTACAACACAGAAACTGGGGAACGTAACACTTATATAAATTTAATTCCCCACTCTGTGCCTGGCTGTGTGTATGTATATGCATGGGGTTGGCTGTGCACGGGGTGTGTGTGTGTGTGTGTACGTGTGCGTGTGCGTGCGTGCGTGTGTATGTGCATGGGGTTGGCTGTGACTGTGTGTGTGTGTGTCTATGCATGTAGTTTGGACTTCAGAAGGTGGCTGATCAGCCGACCTGATAGGCAGACGGAGGGAGGGAGAGTTAACCGGGGTCTTGCCCATGTGGAGGAAGGCATGGACGTATGTTTTCTGGGAAGAAGG
>NC_068447.1:3528077-3553077 GCF_023373465.1 Oncorhynchus keta | reverse complement strand
GAATTATGGGTCTGTACGAATTATGGGTCTGTACGAATTATGGGTCTTTACGAATTATGGGTCTGTACGAATTATGGGTCTGTACGAATTATGGGTCTGTACGAATTATGGGTCTGTACGAATTATGGATCTTTACGAATTATGGGTTTTTACAAATTATGGGTCTGTACGAATTATGGGTCTGTACGAATTATGGGTCTGTACGAATTATGGGTCTTTACGAATTATGGGTCTGTACGAATTATGGGTCTGTACGAATTATGGGTCTGTACGAATTATGGGTCTGTACGAATTATGGGTCTTTACGAATTATGGGTCTGTACGAATTATGGGTCTGTACGAATTATGGGTCTGTACAAATTATGGGTCTTTACGAATTATGGGTCTGTACGAATTATGGGTCTGTACGAATTATGGGTCTTTACGAATTATGGGTCTGTACGAATTATGGGTCTGTACGAATTATGGGTCTGTACGAATTATGGGTCTGTACGAATTCTGTTCATTATTACTATTATCTGTACATTGTCACTGATAGTGTACAACGGGAATCTTTCTTAAAGACATGTTGCTCATCTCTAGGCAGTAACAACATGGATTATATAGTGTCTTTAGGGGAAGACATGTTGCTCATCTCTCGGCAGTAACAACATGGATTATAGAGTGTCTTAATGAAGACATGTTACTCATCTCTCGGTAGTAACACCATGGATTACACAGTGTCTTAATGAAGACATGTTGCTCATCTCTCGGTAGTAACAACATGGATTATAGTGTCTTTAGGGGAAGACATGTTGCTCATCTCTCGGCAGTAACAACATGGATTATAGTGTCTTTAGGGGAAGACATGTTGCTCATCTCTCGTCAGTAACAACATGGATTATAGTGTCTTTAGGGAAGACATGTTTGCTCATCTCTCGGCAGTAACAACATGGATTATAGAGTGTCTTTAGGGAAGACATGTTGCTCATCTCTCGGCAGTAACAACATGGATTACTGTCTTAATGATCTCATCTCTCGGCAGTAAAAACATGGATTATAGAGTGTCTTTACAGTAACAACATGGATTACACAGTGTCTTAATGAAGACATGTTGCTCATCTCTCGGCAGTAAAAACATGGATTATAGAGTGTCTTTAGGGGAAGACATGTTGCTCATCTCTCGGCAGTAACAACATGGATTATACAGTGTCTTTAGGGGAAGACATGTTGCTCATCTCTCGGTAGTAACAACATGGATTATAGAGTGTCTTTAGGGGAAGACATGTTGCTCATCTCTCGGTAGTAACAACATGGATTATAGAGTGTCTTTGGGAAGACATGTTGCTCATCTCTCGGTAGTAACAACATGGATTACAACATGGACATGTTGCTCATCTCTCGTGTCTTTACACAGTGTCTTAATGAAGACATGTTGCTCATCTCTCGGCAGTAACAACATGGATTATAGAGTGTCTTTGTGAAGACATGTTGCTCATCTCTCGGCAGTAACAACATGGATTATAGAGTGTCTTTAGGGAAGACATGTTGCTCATCTCTCGGCAGTAACAACATGGATTATAGAGTGTCTTTGTGAAGACATGTTGCTCATCTCTCGGCAGTAACAACATGGATTATAGAGTGTCTTTAGGGGAAGACATGTTGCTCATGGTAACAACATGGATTATAGAGTGTCTTTAGGGGAAGACATGTTGCTCATCTCTCGGCATAACAACATGGATTATAGAGTGTCTTTGTGAAGACATGTTGCTCATCTCGGCAGTCAACATGGATTATAGTGTCTTTAACAACATCTCTCGGATTATAGAGTGTCTTTAGGGAAGACATGTTGCTCATCTCTCGGCTAACAACATGGATTATAGAGTGTCTTTAGGGGAAGACATGTTGCTCATCTCTCGGCAGTAACAACATGGATTATAGAGTGTCTTTAGATGTTGCTCATCTCTCGGTAGTAACAACATGGAAGACTTTATGAAGACATGTTGCTCATCTCTCGGTAGTAACAACATGGATTACACAGTGTCTTAATGAAGACATGTTGCTCATCTCTCGGCAGTAACAACATGGATTATAGAGTGTCTTTGTGAAGACATGTTGCTCATCTCTCGGCAGTAACAACATGGATTACACAGTGTCTTAATGAAGACATGTTGCTCATCTCTCGGTAGTAACAACATGGATTACACAGTGTCTTAATGAAGACATGTTGCTCATCTCTCGGCAGTAACAACATGGATTATAGAGTGTCTTTGTGAAGACATGTTGCTCATCTCTCAGCAGTAACAACATGGATTATAGAGTGTCTTTAGGGGAAGACATGTTGCTCATCTCTCGGCAGTAACAACATGGATTACACAGTGTCTTAATGAAGACATGTTGCTCATCTCTCGTCAGTAACAACATGGATTACACAGTGTCTTTAGGGGAAGACATGTTGCTCATCTCTCGACAGTAACAACATGGATTACACAGTGTCTTTAGGGGAAGACATGTTGCTCATCTCTCGGTAGTAACAACATGGATTACACAGTGTCTTTAGGGGAAGACATGTTGCTCATCTCTCAGCAGTAACAACATGGATTATAGAGTGTCTTTGTGAAGTATTCATTTACATTACATTTACATTTAAGTCATTTAGCAGACGCTCTTATCCAGAGCGACTTACAAATTGGTGCATTCACCTTATGACATCCAGTGGAACAGCCACTTTACAATAGTGCATCTAAATCTTTTAGGGGGTGAGAAGGATTACTTATCCTATCCTAGGTATTCCTTAAAGAGGTGGGGTTTCAGGTGTCTCCGGAAGGTGGTGATTGACTCCGCTGTCCTGGCGTCGTGAGGGAGTTTGTTCCACCATTGGGGGGCCAGAGCAGCGAACAGTTTTGACTGGGCTGAGCGGGAACTGTACTTCCTCAGTGGTAGGGAGGCGAGCAGGCCAGAGGTGGATGAACGCAGTGCCCTTGTTTGGGTGTAGGGCCTGATCAGAGCCTGGAGGTACTGAGGTGCCGTTCCCCTCACAGCTCCGTAGGCAAGCACCATGGTCTTGTAGCGGATGCGAGCTTCAACTGGAAGCCAGTGGAGAGAGCGGAGGAGCGGGGTGACGTGAGAGAACTTGGGAAGGTTGAACACCAGACGGGCTGCGGCGTTCTGGATGAGTTGTAGGGGTTTAATGGCACAGGCAGGGAGCCCAGCCAACAGCGAGTTGCAGTAATCCAGACAGGAGATGACAAGTGCCTGGATTAGGACCTGCGCCGCTTCCTGTGTGAGGCAGAGTCGTACTCTGCGGATGTTGTAGAGCATGAACCTACAGGAACGGGCCACCGCCTTGATGTTAGTTGAGAATTATTTTATTTATTTATTGTTATTTTAGTTACTGTTTACAGACCTGTTGTTTAGGATCACGCCAAAGTTCTTTTTTAGCGCTCTGGGAGGAGGACACATGGAAGTTGTCAGGGGTGATGGCAGATCATGGACTCTGGGCAAAAAGAGTACCTAAAGATAACACTGAATATCCCTTTGATATTTCAAAAAGAGTACCTAAAGATAACACTGAATATCCCTTTGATATTTCAAAAAGAGTACCTAAAGATAACACTGAATATCCCTTTGATATTTCAAAAAGAGTACCTAAAGATAACACTGAATATCCCTTTGATATTTCATGGTGAAGTTATTAATTATCCTTTGGATGGTGTATCAACACACCCAGTCACTACAAATATACAGGCGTCCTTCCTAACTCAGTTGCTGGAGAGGAAGGAAACCACTCAGGGATTTCACCACGAGGCCAATGGTGACTTTAAACAGAGTTTAATGGCTGTGGCAGGAGAAAACTGAGGATGGATCAACAACATTGTAGTTACTCCACAATACTAACCTAAATGACAGAGTGAAATAAACGAAGCCTGAACATAATCTAAATATTCCAAAACATCCTGTTTGTGTCACGTTCTGACCTTTATTTCCTGTGTTTTGTAATTAGTTAGTATGGTCAGGGCGTGAGTTGGGTGGGCAGTCTAGGTTTGTTTTTCTAGGTTTTGGGATTTTCTATGTTTCGGCCTAGTATGGTTCTCAATCAGAGGCAGGTGTCATTAGTTGTCTCTGATTGAGAATCATACTTAGGTGGCCTGGGTTTCACTGTGTGTTTGTGGGTGATTGTTCCTGTCTCTGTGTGTGCACCAGATAGGACTGTTTTGAGTTTTCACATTTCTTGTTTTTGTTAGTTTGTTCATGTGTACCTTAATGTATTAAAAAGTACCATGGACAATTACCACGCCGCGTATTGGTCCTCTGATCCGTTTCGCCTCTCCTCTTCGGAAGAAGAGGAGGAAATTCATTACAGTTTGCAACAAGGAACTAACGTAAAACTCCTAAACATGTGACAAAGAAATTAAACTTTGTCCTGAATATAAAGTGTTATGTTTGGGTCAAATCCAATACACCACATTACTGAAAACCACTCTCCATATTTCCTAGCATAGCGGTGGCTGCATCATGTTATGGGTATACCTGTAATCGTTAAGGCATGGTGAGTTTTTAAGGATAAAAAAAAGCAACCTAATGGAGCTAAGCTCAGGCAAAATCCTAGAGGAAAACCAGGCCCAGTGTGCTTTCCACCAGACACTGGGAGATGAATTCACCTTTCAGGAGGACAATAACCTGGTTCAGTCTGCTTTCCACCAGACACTGGGAGATTAATTCACCTTTCAGGAAGACAATAACCTGGTTCAGTCTGCTTTCCACCAGACACTGGGAGATGAATTCACCTTTCAGCAGGACAGTAACCTGGTTCAGTCTGCTTTCCACCAGACACTGGGAGATGAATTCACCTTTCAGGAGGACAATAACCTGGTTCAGTCTGCGTTCCACCAGACACTGGGAGATTAATTCACCTTTCAGGAGGACAATAACCTGGTTCAGTCTGCGTTCCACCAGACACTGGGAGATGAATTCACCTTTCAGCAGGACAGTAACCTGGTTCAGTGTGCTTTCCACCAGACACTGGGAGATTAATTCACCTTTCAGGAGGACAATAACCTGGTTCAGTCTGCTTTCCACCAGACACTGGGAGATGAATTCACCTTTCAGGAAGACAATAACCTGGTTCAGTCTGCTTTCCACCAGACACTGGGAGATGAATTCACCTTTCAGGAGGACAATAACCTGGTTCAGTCTGCTTTCCACCAGACACTGGGAGATTAATTCACCTTTCAGGAAGACAATAACCTGGTTCAGTCTGCTTTCCACCAGACACTGGGAGATGAATTCACCTTTCAGGAGGACAATAACCTGGTTCAGTCTGCTTTCCACCAGACACTGGGAGATTAATTCACCTTTCAGGAAGACAATAACCTGGTTCAGTCTGCTTTCCACCAGACACTGGGAGATGAATTCACCTTTCAGCAGGACAATAACCTGGTTCAGTCTGCTTTCCACCAGACACTGGGAGATGAATTCACCTTTCAGGAGGACAATAACCTGGTTCAGTCTGCTTTCCACCAGACACTGGGAGATGAATTCACCTTTCAGGAAGACAATAACCTGGTTCAGTCTGCTTTCCACCAGACACTGGGAGATGAATTCACCTTTCAGGAGGACAATAACCTGGTTCAGTCTGCTTTCCACCAGACACTGGGAGATGAATTCACCTTTCAGGAGGACAATAACCTGGTTCAGTCTGCTTTCCACCAGACACTGGGAGATTAATTCACCTTTCAGCAGGACAATAACCTAAAACACAAGCTCAAATATACACTGATTTGCTTACCCAGAATACATACAGTGAATATTCCTGAGTGGCCGAGTTAGTTTTGACTTCAATCTGCTTGAAAATCTTTGTTGAGACCTGAAAATAGTCGCAACGATCAACCAATTTGAGAGAGGTTGAAGACTTCTGAAAAGAGTAATGGGCAAATGTTGCTGCACAATCCAGGTGTGGAAACCTCTTAGAGATGTACCCAGAAAGACTCACAACTGCTATTGCTGCCAAAGGGGATTTTAATATGGATTGACTTAGTGGGTTGAATACTTATCTAATCATTATATATATTCGTTTTTTTTTCATTTTTCTTTATCATTTAAAAAAAAAAAAAATGTTAAAGTTTTTTCGACTTTGACATTAGAGCATTTTGTGTAGATCGTTGACAAAAAAATATAATTACAAGAAACTGTTGAAAATGTGAAGGGGTATGAATACTTTCTGAAGGCACTATATAACAACAAAAACAGATTGCAGTCTCTAGCTGACCATGGTTAGTTGGAAGGCCAAATTAGATACATTTTTATTTTAAGTCATGGCTAGAAGGCTTGCCGAGGGCTTATAGCTGTCCTCTGAGATCTCCGCCAGAGATGCAAATCGTGTCTTAAACGGCTAGGAATTTATAGCCTAGTAGACACCAACCCTGTATTCAAGAGCATGCTGTGTCTCAACCGATGTCAGGCGCAACACATACACCTCGGATGATGTAAAAAATAGGGTTTAATTAAGTTACAAAATATGGGAAAAATGAAGAAGAAAAAAGTCTGACTTTAACATGTTTTTAGATCCTTTACGTTAAAAGGTTTTAAAAAAATGACAATTTCTATTAACAAAATAATTTAAAAGTTTGACAAAACTTTCTGTACTGTTTCTGTACTTTCTGGACTGTCCAGTGATTAATACATGGATGCAAAACTAGTCAACTTTGGTCTCCTGACTGTTTTGGCATTAAATGTCCAAAGACCACCTCTACACACAGGGTAAATATGTTCAAATCAAAACGTGTTTTAAAATAAAAATGGAATGACCCAGACTCTTCTATCCAAAATTACTTGCACGCATTCATGTAAAAAAACATGTGGGAGACAGGAATCAAAGCCACTATCCTGGCATAGCAAGCAGCGACTGAGCTACAGAGGACTAAGAGGACATACAGGGCATTTGGAAAGCATTCAGACCACTTCCCTTTTTACGCATTTTGTTAAGTTAAAGCCTTATTCTAAAATGGATTAAATATTTGTTTTTCACCTCAATCTACACACAATACCCCATAATGACATCACAATAAACCATAATGACATCACATTACCCCATAATGACCTCACAATATCCCATAATGACATCACAATACCCCCATAATGACATCACAATACCCCATAATGGCATCCCAATACCCCATAATGACAAAGTGAAAACTGTTTTTTTTTAAATACAGTACTTCCGTATATAAACATGTCCTCCACTACACCAGACACAGTGTGGTAGAGACCTATATAAACATGTCCTCCACTACACCAGACACAGTGTGGTAGAGACCTATATAAACATGTCCTCCACTACACCAGACACAGTGTGGTAGAGACCTATATAAACACGTCCTCCACTACACCAGACACAGTGTGGTAGAGACCTATAAACATGTCCTCCACTACACCAGACACAGTGTGGTAGAGACCTATATAAACATGTCCTCCACTACACCAGACACAGTGTGGTAGAGACCTATATAAACATGTCCTCCACTACACCAGACACAGTGTGGTAGAGACCTATATAAACATGTCCTCCACTACACCAGACACAGTGTGGTAGAGACCTATAAACATGTCCTCCCACTACACAGACACAGTGTGGTAGAGACCTAAACACGTCCTCCACTACACCAGACACAGTGTGGTAGAGACCTATATAAACATGTCCTCCACTACACCAGACACAGTGTGGTAGAGACCTATATAAACACGTCCTCCACTACACCAGACACAGTGTGGTAGAGACCTATATAAACATGTCCTCCACTACACCAGACACAGTGTGGTAGAGACCTATATAACACGTGTCCTCCACTACGCCAGACACAGTGTGGTAGAGACCTATATAAACATGTCCTCCACTACACCAGACACAGTGTGGTAGAGACCTATATAAACACGTCCTCCACTACACCAGACACAGTGTGGTAGAGACCTATATAAACATGTCCTCCACTACACCAGACACAGTGTGGTAGAGACCTATATAAACATGTCCCCACTACACCAGACACAGTGTGGTAGAGACCTATATAAACATGTCCTCCACTACACCAGACACAGTGTGGTAGAGACCTACTACACCAGACACAGTGTGGTAGAGACCTATATAAACACGTCCTCCACTCCTCCACTACACCAGACACAGTGTGGTAGAGACCTATATAAACATGTCCTCCACTACACCAGACACAGTGTGGTAGAGACCTATATAAACATGTCCCCCACTACACCAGACACAGTGTGGTAGAGACCTATATAAACATGTCCTCCACTACACCAGACACAGTGTGGTAGAGACCTATATAAACATGTCCTCCACTACACCAGACACAGTGTGGTAGAGACCTATATAAACATGTCCTCCACTACACCAGACACAGTGTGGTAGAGACCTATATAAACATGTCCTCCACTACACCAGACACAGTGTGGTAGAGACCTATATAAACATGTCCTCCACTACACCAGACACAGTGTGGTAGAGACCTATATAAACACGTCCTCCACTACACCAGACACAGTGTGGTAGAGACCTATATAAACATGTCCTCCACTACACCAGACACAGTGTGGTAGAGACCTATATAAACATGTCCTCCACTACACCAGACACAGTGTGGTAGAGACCTATATAAACACATCCTCCACGACACCAGACACAGTGTGGTAGAGACCTATATAAACATGTCCTCCACGACACCAGACACAGTGTGGTAGAGACCTATATAAACATGTCCTCCACTACACCAGACACAGTGTGGTAGAGACCTACATGTCCTACTATAAACCTATATAAACATGTCCCTCCACTACACCAGACACAGTGTGGTAGAGACCTATATAAACATGTCCTCCACTACACCAGACACAGTGTGGTAGAGACCTATATAAACATGTCCTCCACTACACCAGACACAGTGTGGTAGAGACCTATATAAACATGTCCTCCACTACACCAGACACAGTGGTGAGACCTATATAAACATCACTACACCAGACACAGTGTGGTAGAGACCTATATAAACATGTCCTCCACTACACCAGACACAGTGTGGTAGAGACCTATATAAACACGTCCTCCACTACACCAGACACAGTGTGGTAGAGACCTATATAAACATGTCCTCCACTACACATCAGACACAGTGTGGTAGAGACCTATATAAACATGTCCTCCACTACACCAGACACAGTGTGGTAGAGACCTATATAAACACGTCCTCCACTACACCAGACACAGTGTGGTAGAGACCTATATAAACATGTCCTCCACTACACCAGACACAGTGTGGTAGAGACCTATATAAACACACAGTCCTCCACTACTACCAGACACAGTGTGGTAGAGACCTATATAAACATGTCCTCCACTACACCAGACACAGTGTGGTAGAGACCTATATAAACATGTCCTCCACTACACCAGACACAGTGTGGTAGAGACCTATATAAACACGTCCTCCACTACACCAGACACAGTGTGGTAGAGACCTATATAAACATGTCCTCCACTACACCAGACACAGTGTGGTAGAGACCTATATAAACACGTCCTCCACTACACCAGACACAGTGTGGTAGAGACCTATATAAACATGTCCTCCACTACACCAGACACAGTGTGGTAGAGACCTATATAAACATGTCCTCCACTACACCAGACACAGTGTGGTAGAGACCTATATAAACATGTCCTCCACACCAGACACAGTAGAGACACATGTCAGACACCAGACACAGTGGTAGAGACCTATATAAACATGTCCTCCACTACACCAGACACAGTGTGGTAGAGACCTATATAAACACATCCTCCACTACACCAGACACAGTGTGGTAGAGACCTATATAAACATGTCCTCCACTACACCAGACACAGTGTGGAGACCTATAAACATGTCTCCACTACACCAGACACAGTGTGGTATGTCCTCCACTACACCAGACACAGTGTGGTAGAGACCTATATAAACATGTCCTCCACACCAGACACAGTGTGGTAGAGACCTATACCATGTCCTCCACACACCAGACACAGTGTGGTAGAGACCTATATAAACATGTCCTCCACCTGACACAGTGTGGTAGAGACCTATATAAACACGTCCTCCACTACACCAGACACAGTGTGGTAGAGACCTATATAAACATGTCCTCCACTACGCCAGACACAGTGTGGTAGAGACCTATATAAACATGTCCTCCACTACACCAGACACAGTGTGGTAGAGACCTATATAAACATGTCCTCCACTACACCAGACACAGTGTGGTAGAGACCTATATAAACATGTCCTCCACTACACAGACACAGTGTGGTAGAGACCTATATAAACATGTCCTCCACTACACCAGACACAGTGTGGTAGAGACCTATATAAACATGTCCTCCACTACACCAGACACAGTGTGGTAGAGACCTATATAAACATGTCCTCCACTACACCAGACACAGTGTGGTAGAGACCTATATAAACATGTCCTCCACTACACCAGACACAGTGTGGTAGAGACCTATATAAACATGTCCTCCACTACACCAGACACAGTGTGGTAGAGACCTATATAAACATGTCCTCCACTACCAGACACAGTGTGGTAGAGACCTATATAAACATGTCCTCCACTACACCAGACACAGTGTGGTAGAGACCTATATAAACATGTCCTCCACTACACCAGACACAGTGTGGTAGAGACCTATATAAACACGTCCTCCACTACACCAGACACAGTGTGGTAGAGACCTATATAAACATGTCCTCCACTACACCAGACACAGTGTGGTAGAGACCTATATATCCCCATCACCCAGCATGTTACCTGATAGACCCAGCATGTTACCTGATAGACCCAGCATGTTACCTGATAGACCCAGCATGTTACCTGGTAGACCCAGCATGTTACCTGATAGACCCAGCATGTTACCTGGTAGACCCAGCATGTTACCTGATAGACCCAGCATGTTACCTGATAGACCCAGCATGTTACCTGATAGACCCAGCATGTTACCTGATAGACCCAGCATGTTACCTGGTAGACCCAGCATGTTACCTGATAGACCCAGCATGTCACCTGGTAGACCCATCACCCAGCATGTTGCCTGGTAGACCCAGCATGTTACCTGGTAGACCCAGCATGTTACCTGATAGACCCACCACCCAGCATGTTGCCTGATAGACCCAGCATGTTACCTGGTAGACCCAGCATGTTACCTGATAGACCCACCACCCAGCATGGTACCTGATAGACCCAGCATGTTACCTGGTAGACCCAGCATGTTACCTGATAGACCCAGCATGTTGCCTGATAGACCCAGCATGTTACCTGGTAGACCCAGCATGTTACCTGATAGACCCACCACCCAGCATGTTACCTGATAGACCCAGCATGTTACCTGGTAGACCCAGCATGTTACCTGATAGACCCAGCATGTTACCTGATAGACCCAGCATGTTACCTGGTAGACCCAGCATGTTACCTGGTAGACCCAGCATGTTACCTGATAGACCCAGCATGTTACCTGATAGACCCAGCATGTTACCTGGTAGACCCAGCATGTTACCTGATAGACCCAGCATGTTACCTGGTAGACTCATCACCCAGCATGTTACCTGATAGACCCAGCATGTTACCCAATAGACCCAGCATGTTACCTGGTAGACCAGCATGTTACCTGATAGACCCAGCATGTTACCTGATAGACCCAGCATGTTACCTGATAGACCCAGCATGTTACCTGATAGACCCAGCATGTTACCTGATAGACCCAGCATGTTACCTGGTAGACCCAGCATGTTACCTGATAGACCCAGCATGTTACCTGATAGACCCAGCATGTTACCTGATAGACCCAGCATGTTACCTGGTAGACCCAGCATGTTACCTGATAGACCCAGCATGTTACCTGGTAGACCCAGCATGTTACCTGATAGACCCAGCATGTTACCTGGTAGACCCAGCATGTTACCTGATAGACCCAGCATGTTACCTGATAGACCCAGCATGTTACCTGATAGACCCAGCATGTTACCTGATAGACCCAGCATGTTACCTGATAGACCCACCACCCAGCATGTTACCTGATAGACCCAGCATGTTACCTGATAGACCCAGCATGTTACCTGATAGACCAGCATGTTACCTGATAGACCCAGCATGTTACCTGATAGACCCAGCATGTTACCTGGTAGACCCAGCATGTTACCTGATAGACCCAGCATGTTACCTGGTAGACCCAGCATGTTACCTGATAGACCCAGCATGTTACCTGATAGACCCAGCATGTTACCTGATAGACCCAGCATGTTACCTGATAGACCCAGCATGTTACCTGATAGACCCAGCATGTTACCTGGTAGACCCAGCATGTTACCTGATAGACCCAGCATGTTACCTGATAGACCCAGCATGTTACCTGATAGACCCACCACCCAGCATGTTACCTGATAGACCCAGCATGTTACCTGATAGACCCAGCATGTTACCTGATAGACCCAGCATGTTACCTGATAGACCCAGCATGTTACCTGATAGACCCAGCATGTTACCTGATAGACCCAGCATGTGACCTGATAGACCCAGCATGTTACCTGATAGACCCAGCATGTTCCCTGATAGACCCAGCATGTTACCTGATAGACCCAGCATGTTACCTGATAGACTCAGCATGTTACCTGATAGACCCAGCATGTTACCTGGTAGACCCAGCATGTTACCTGATAGACCCAGCATGTTACCTGATAGACCCAGCATGTTACCTGGTAGACCCAGCATGTTACCTGATAGACCCAGCATGTTACCTGATAGACCCAGCATGTTACCTGATAGACCCACCACCCAGCATGTTACCTGGAGAGACCCAGCATGTTACCTAATAGACCCAGCATGTTACCTGATAGACCCAGCATGTTACCTGATAGACCCAGCATGTTACCTGATAGACCCAGCATGTTACCTGATAGACCCAGCATGTTACCTGATAGACCCAGCATGTTACCTGATAGACCCAGCATGTTACCTGATAGACCCAGCATGTTACCTGATAGACCCAGCATGTTACCTGATAGACCCACCACCCAGCATGTTACCTGATAGACCCAGCATGTTACCTGGTAGACCCAGCATGTTACCTGATAGACCCAGCATGTTACCTGATAGACCCAGCATGTTACCTGATAGACCCAGCATGTTACCTGATAGACCCAGCATGTTACCTGATAGACCCAGCATGTTACCTGATAGACCCAGCATGTTACCTGATAGACCCAGCATGTTACCTGATAGACCCAGCATGTTACCTGATAGACCCAGCATGTTACCTGATAGACCCAGCATGTTACCTGATAGACCCAGCATGTTACCTGATAGACCCAGCATGTTACCTGATAGACCCAGCATGTTACCTGGTAGACCCAGCATGTTACCTGATAGACCCAGCATGTTACCTGATAGACCCAGCATGTTACCTGATAGACCCAGCATGTTACCTGATAGACCCAGCATGTTACCTGATAGACCCAGCATGTTACCTGGTAGACCCAGCATGTTACCTGATAGACCCAGCATGTTACCTGATAGACCCAGCATGTTACCTGATAGACCCACCACCCAGCATGTTACCTGATAGACCCAGCATGTTACCTGATAGACTCAGCATGTTACCTGATAGACCCAGCATGTTACCTGATAGACTCAGCATGTTACCTGATAGACCCAGCATGTTACCTGATAGACCCAGCATGTTACCTGATAGACCCAGCATGTTACCTGATAGACCCAGCATGTTACCTGATAGACCCAGCATGTTACCTGATAGACCCAGCATGTTACCTGATAGACTCAGCATGTTACCTGATAGACCCAGCATGTTGCCTGATAGACCCAGCATGTTACCTGATAGACCCAGCATGTTACCTGATAGACCCAGCATGTTACCTGGTAGACCCAGCATGTTACCTGATAGACCCAGCATGTTACCTGGTAGACCCAGCATGTTACCTGATAGACCCACCACCCAGCATGGTACCTGATAGACCCAGCATGTTACCTGATAGACCCAGCATGTTACCTGATAGACCCAGCATGTTACCTGATAGACCCAGCATGTTACCTGATAGACCCAGCATGTTACCTGATAGACCCAGCATGTTACCTGATAGACCCAGCATGTTACCTGATAGACCCAGCATGTTACCTGATAGACCCAGCATGTTACCTGATAGACCCAGCATGTTACCTGATAGACCCACCACCCAGCATGTTACCTGATAGACCCAGCATGTTACCTGAGACCCAGCATGTTACCTGATAGACCCAGCATGTTACCTGATAGACCCAGCATGTTACCCCATAGACCCAGCATGTTACCTGATGGACCCAGCATGTTACCTGATAGACCCAGCATGTTACCTGATAGACCCAGCATGTTACCTGATAGACCCAGCATGTTACCTGATGACCCAGCATGTTACCTGATAGACCCAGCATGTTACCTGATAGACACAGCATGTTACCTGATAGACACAGCATGTTACCTGATAGACCCAGCATGTTACCTGATAGACCCAGCATGTTACCTGATAGACCCAGCATGTTACCTGGTAGACCCAGCATGTTACCTGGTAGACCCAGCATGTTACCTGATAGACCCAGCATGTTACCTGATAGACCCAGCATGTTACCTGATAGACCCAGCATGTTACCTGATAGACCCAGCATGTTACCTGATAGACCCAGCATGTTACCTGGTAGACCCAGCATGTTACCTGGTAGACCCAGCATGTTACCTGATAGACCCAGCATGTAACCTGATAGACCCAGCATGTTACCTGGTAAAACCCAGCATGTTACCTGGTAAACCCAGCATGTTACCTGGTAGACCAAGCATGTTACCTGGTAGACGCAGCATGTTACCTGGTAGACCCAGCATGTTACCTGGTAAACCCAGCATGTTACCTGGTAAACCCAGCATGTTACCTGGTAGACCAAGCATGTTACCTGGTAGACGCAGCATGTTACCTGGTAGACCCATCATGTTACCCAATAGACCCAGCATGTTACCTGATAGACCCAGCATGTTACCTAATAGACCCAGCATGTTACCTGATAGACCCAGCATGTTACCTGGTAAACCCAGCATGTTACCTGATAGACCCAGCATGTTACCTAATAGACCCAGCATGTTACCTGGTAAACCCAGCATGTTACCTGGTAAACCCAGCATGTTACCTGGTAGACCCAGCATGTTACCTGATAGACCCAGCATGTTACATGATAGACCCAGCATGTTACCTGATAGACCCACCACCCAGCATGTTACCTGATAGACCCACCACCCAGCATGTTACCTGGTAGACTCACCACCCAGCATGTTACCTGATAGACCCATCACCCAGCATGTTACCTGGTAGACCCAGCATGTTACCTGATAGACCCAGAATGTTACCTGGTAGACTCATCACCCAGCATGTTGCCTGGTAGACCCATCACCCAACATGTTACCTGGTAGACCCATCACCCAGCATGTTGCCTGGTAGACTCATCACCCAGAATGCTACCTGGTAGACTCATCACCCAGCATGTTGCCTGACAGTGATATCGTCATTCTCTGGGCTTTCAATACCCAATTACAGTTGTTTTGGTTATACAAGGGGGGCAGTGACCTCGGGATTCACTGACTTTCTCTTCCCAAGCAAGATGACGGAAGCATACTAGAGGTGGAAGAGTTATTACCAGCACATTGTCCTAAAAGGGCAAATTCACTAGATTCAGTTCCACTTTATAATAGGGGAAAAATAGACACAGTTTTCTCATTATCAGGCTTTCAATTGCTGAGTAGGACATCTCAGTCTAGAGATGAAAGAGTTCTTACAATGTCCCAAAAATAGAGACAGAAAAAGGCTAGTTGTGAAAAAAAAAGATTGTCTGGTAGTTCATCCTGAAATGTTTCAGCCTGAAAACAACTCATTATCTATCTTTCTCTCAAAGTTCTTGTTTTTGCTGTTGTTGTCTGGAGCTGAAGCTCTAATAATCCCGATAGCACTAAGGATTAGAGAATATATTTCCACCCGCAAAAAACATCCCCAGTTTTATCTCAATAGAAGAATATGTGGGATTAATGAACATGAATAGTTAATTATTCATTTATTAGAACAGCTAAGTGTCTTCGTTTACACCGGCAGCCCAAGTCTGTTATTTTGGCCGTCTCTTGACCTGTCACGACGCGAAGCTGATACAGCCCTTGTCAGGGTACAGGGCATTCGGAGAGTATTCAGACCACTTCACCTTTTACACATTTTATTATGTTACAGCCTAATTCTAAAATTGAAGATTTATTCTTCCTCATCAATCTACACGCAATACCCCATAATGACATCACAATACCCCATAATGACATCACAATACCCCATAATGACATCACAAACCCCCATAATAACATCACAATACTCCACAATGACATCACAATACCCCATAATGACATCACAATACCCCATAATGACATCACAATACCCCATAATGACATCACAATACCCCATAATGACATCACAAACCCCCATAATAACATCACAATACTCCACAATGACATCACAATACCCCATAATGACATCACAATACCCCATAATGACAAAGCAAAAAGAGGTTTTTAGACATTTCTGCAAATGTATAAAAATAAATAAATAAATTATTTACATACAGTACCAGTCAGTCTGTTTTTTTACCCGCAATTTTGTGGTATCCAATTGGTAGTTACGGTCTTGTCTCATCGCTGCAACTCCCGTACGGACTCAGGAGAGGCGAAGGTCAAGAGACACGCATCCCCCGAAACACAACTCAGCAAAGCTGTGCTTCTTGACACAATGCCCACTGAACCCAGAAGCCAGCCGCACAAATGAAACACCGCACACCTGGTGGCGTGTCAGCGTGAATTTCGCCCGGCCCGCCAAAGGAGTGGCTCGAGCGCAAAGGGACAAGAACATTCCTGCCGGCCAAACCACACCCCTAACCCAGATGACGCTTGGCAAATTGTACGCTGCCCCATGGGTCTCCCGATCACGGCCGGCTGAGACAGTGCCTGGACTCGAAACAGGATCTCTACTAGCATAGCTAGCATTGCGATGCAGTGCCTTAGACCACTACGCCACTAAGGAGGCCATTTTCAACTGTTTTGAAGTAGTTCCCACATATGCTGAGCATTTGTTGGCTGATTTTTCTTCACTTTGTGGTCCAACTCTTCCCAAACCATCTCAATTGGGTTGGGTTGATTATGGAGGCCAGGTCATCTGATGCAGCACTCCATCACTCTCCTTATTGGTCAAATAGCCCTCACACCGCCTGGAGGTGTGTTGGGTCATTGTCCTGTTGAAAAACAAATGGTTGTCCAACTAAGCACAAACTAGATGGGATGGCTTATTGCTGCAGAATGTCTAATGTCCATTGCTCATGTTTCTTGGCCCAAGCAAGTCTCTTCTTATTATTGGTGTCCATTAGTAGTGGTTTCTTTGCAGCAATTCGACCATGAAGACCTGATTCATCCAGTCTCCTCTGAAGAGCTGTGTCTGTTATTTGAACTCTGTGAAGCCTTTATTTGGGCTGCAATCTGAGGTTCAGTTAACTCTAATGAACTGATCCTCTGCAGCAGAGGTAACTCTGGGTCTTCCTTTCCTGTGGTGGTCCTCATGAGAGACTGTTGCATCACAGCGCTGATGGTTTTAGAGACAGCACTTGAAGGAACTTTCAAAGTTCTTGGAATGTTCTGTATTGACTGACCTTCATGTCTTAAAGTAATGATGGACTGACCTTCATGTCTTAAAGTAATGATGGACTGACCTTCATGTCTTAAAGTAATGATGTACTGACCTTCATGTCTTAAAGTAATGATGGACTGACCTTCATGTCTTAAAGTAATGATGTACTGACCTTCATGTCTTAAAGTAATGATGGACTGACCTTCATGTCTTAAAGTAATGATGGACTGACCTTCATGTCTTAAAGTAATGATGGACTGACCTTCATGTCTTAAAGTAATGATGGACTGACCTTCATGTCTTAAAGTAATGATGGACTGACCTTCATGTCTTAAAGTAATGATGGACTGACCTTCATGTCTTAAAGTAATGATGGACTGACCTTCATGTCTTAAAGTAATGATGTACTGACCTTCATGTCTTAAAGTAATGATGGACTGACCTTCATGTCTTAAAGTAATGATGTACTGACCTTCATGTCTTAAAGTAATGATGTACTGACCTTCATGTCTTAAAGTAATGATGGACTGACCTTCATGTCTTAAAGTAATGATGTACTGACCTTCATGTCTTAAAGTAATGATGGACTGACCTTCATGTCTTAAAGTAATGATGGACTGACCTTCATGTCTTAAAGTAATGATGGACTGACCTTCATGTCTTAAAGTAATGATGTACTGACCTTCATGTCTTAAAGTAATGATGTACTGACCTTCATGTCTTAAAGTAATGATGTACTGACCTTCATGTCTTAAAGTAATGATGGACTGACCTTCATGTCTTAAAGTAATGATGTACTGACCTTCATGTCTTAAAGTAATGATGGACTGACCTTCATGTCTTAAAGTAATGATGTACTGACCTTCATGTCTTAAAGTAATGATGGACTGACCTTCATGTCTTAAAGTAATGATGGACTGACCTTCATGTCTTAAAGTAATGATGTACTGACCTTCATGTCTTAAAGTAATGATGGACTGACCTTCATGTCTCAAAGTAATGATGGACTGACCTTCACGTCTTACAGTAATGATGGACTGACCTTCATGTCTTAAAGTAATGATGTACTGACCTTCATGTCTTAAAGTAATGATGGACTGACCTTCATGTCTTAAAGTAATGATGTACTGACCTTCATGTCTTAAAGTAATGATGGACTGACCTTCACGTCTTAAAGTCATGATGGACTGACCTTCATGTCTTAAAGTAATGATGGACTGACATTCATGTCTTAAAGTAATGATGTACTGACCTTCATGTCTTAAAGTAATGATGGACTGACCTTCATGTCTTAAAGTCATGATGTACTGACCTTCACGTCTTAAAGTAATGATGGACTGACCTTCATGTCTTAAAGTAATGATGGACTGACCTTCACGTCTTAAAGTAATGATGTACTGACCTTCATGTCTTAAAGTAATGATGGACTGACCTTCATGTCTTAAAGTAATGATGTACTGACCTTCACGTCTTAAAGTAATGATGTACTGACCTTCACGTCTTAAAGTAATGATGGACTGACCTTCACGTCTTAAAGTAATGATGGACTGACCTTCACGTCTTAAAGTAATGATGTACTGACCTTCACGTCTTAAAGTAATGATGTACTGACCTTCATGTCTTAAAGTAATGATGTACTGACCTTCACGTCTTAAAGTAATGATGTACTGACCTTCACGTCTTAAAGTAATGATGGACTGACCTTCATGTCTTAAAGTAATGATGGACTGACCTTCATGTCTTAAAGTAATGATGGACTGACCTTCATGTCTTAAAGTAATGATGTACTGACCTTCATGTCTTAAAGTAATGATGTACTGACCTTCATGTCTTAAAGTAATGATGGACTGACCTTCATGTCTTAAAGTAATGATGGACTGACCTTCATGTCTTAAAGTAATGATGGACTGACCTTCATGTCTTAAAGTAATGATGGACTGTTGTTTCTCTTTGCTTATTTGAGCTGTTCTTGCCATAATGTGGACTTTATGGTATTTTATTAAATAGGTCTATCTTCTGCATACCACCCCTACCTTGTCACAAAACAACTGATTGGCAGAAATGCATTAAGAAGGAATGAAAATCTAAAAATGTTATTTTAACAAGGCACACCTGTTAATTGAAATGCATTCCAGGTGACTACCTCATGAAGCTGGTTGAGAGAATGCCAAGAGTGTGCAAAGCTGTCATCAAGGCAAAGGGTGGCTACTTTGAAAAATCTCAAATTTAAAAAATATTTAGATTTGTTTAACAATTTTTGGTTACTACATGATTCCATATGTGTTATTTCATAGTGTTGATGTCGTCACTATTATTCTACAATGTAGAAAATAGTAAAAATAAAGAAAAACCCTTGAATGAGTAGGTGTTCTAAAACTTTGACTGGTACTATATATATATTCATAAACATTTTCCATAAAGTATATATTGTAGTATATATATATATGTTATATGTGAGATGAATGTTACTGTCCCCACTACAACAATACATGTAATATTGTCCTTGAGACATTTAATTGAAATACTGTAGAATTACATTCATTCCTGAAGACTGCTCCCAATGGGGAGTTTCAATATGGCCGACTGGCGCCTTCGTAGCATCAACAATCTAAAATATACACATAACTGATAAGAACACAGCGCTTAGCCAAAATGTCAAAATTCATAGAATTACAGACAATTTGCTTAAAAAACTGTATCATTTCCCCTCCACTGCCTTGTCTATGATTGTGAACCCTACTGAAGGTTACACTACAATACTTTCACAAGCTTTTCACACATTGCCATAGTTTACCATACAACAGTAGCTATCAATTCATTATATACTGGGGTACCGGTAATGAGTCAATGTGCCAGTCAATGTGCGGGGGGGAGGTAATTGAGGTAATATGTACATGTAGGTAGAGTTAAAGTGACTATGCATAGATGATAAACAGAGAGTAGCAGCAGAGTAAAAGATGCGGGGGACAATGTAAATAGCCTGAGTAGTCTGCCATTTGATTATTTGTATTTGGCTAAGGTGTATGTAAACTTCCGACTTTAACTGTATCTTGACGTTTTTTGGTACCTTGACATTACCGAGGTATACCATGCAAAACTACTTTAAAAAGACTTCAAGCGTTCGCTAAAGCTTGACTCTGGTGCTGTGTAGGCAGGCGTTGTAGTCTTGTGACTATTCCATTGCTTCTTAACGGCAGAAAAGCTCAATTACGTATTTCAAATAGTATTTGAACCCAGGTTTGAAGGCAACTGGCTCCATTTAAAGAGGCCACTGAAAGTTCTGTAGTAGGATAGCAATGCACTTACACTGGAGAGGCTTGCTGATTAGTAATTAGTATTACTCATGTTGGAGCTGAGACATCTAATTTGTTTTGAAATGAGAAGATTATAAATCAGAATGTTGACAGAAGCACCATTCATCTGCAAAATGGCCTCCTGCCACTAATCATTCAGGCTCCTCGTTTCATTCCAAAATGGCCTCCTGCCACTAATCATTCAGGCTCCTCGTTTCATTCCAAAATGGCCTCCTGCCACGAATCATTCAGGCTCCTCGTTTCATTCCAAAATGGCCTCCTGCCACTAATCATTCAGGCTCCTCGTTTCATTCCAAAATGGCCTCCTGCCACGAATCATTCAGGCTCCTCGTTTCATTCCAAAATGGCCTCCTGCCACTAATCATTCAGGCTCCTCGTTTCATTCCAAAATGGCCTCCTGCCACTAATCATTCAGGCTCCTCATTTCATTCCAAAATGGCCTCCTGCCACTAATCATTCAGGCTCCTCGTTTCATTCCAAAATGGCCTCCTGCCACGAATCATTCAGGCTCCTCATTTCATTCCAAAATGGCCTCCTGCCACTAATCATTCAGGCTCCTCATTTCATTCCAAAATGGCCTCCTGCCACTAATCATTCAGGCTCCTCGTTTCATTCCAAAATGGCCTCCTGCCACTAATCATTCAGGCTCCTCATTTCATTCCAAAATGGCCTCCTGCCACTAATCATTCAGGCTCCTCGTTTCATTCCAAAATGGCCTCCTGCCACTAATCATTCAGGCTCCTCATTTCATTCCAAAATGGCCTCCTGCCACTAATCATTCAGGCTCCTCATTTCATTACAAAATGGCCTCCTGCCACTAATCATTCAGGCTCCTCAATTCATTACAAAATGGCCTCCTGCCACTAATCATTCAGGCTCCTCATTTCATTCCAAAATGGCCTCCTGCCACTAATCATTCAGGCTCCTCATTTCATTCCAAAATGGCCTCCTGCCACTAATCATTCAGGCTCCTCATTTCATTACAAAGTGGCCTCCTGCCACGAATCATTCAGGCTCCTCATTTCATTACAAAATGGCCTCCTGCCACTAATCATTCAGGCTCCTCAATTCATTACAAAGTGGCCTCCTGCCACTAATCATTCAGGCTCCTCATTTCATTACAAAATGGCCTCCTGCCACTAATCATTAAGGCTCGTCATTTCATTACAGAGTGGCCCAGAACAACAAGTATTTAAAGCTGTAGTATGTACGTTTTTTGGGGCGACCCGGCCGGATTCACATGGAAACGTGAGTAATAGATCTGTCATTCTCATTGAAAGAAAGTCTAAGAAGTGGTAGATGTGTTCTATGTGTACTATTTCTATGTTTTCCATTCTTGAGTTATGTTTTTGCATCTTTTACATTCGGTTTTGTACACCAGCTTCAAACAGCTGAAAATACATAATTTTTGGTTATTGAAAATATATTTCACAGGGCCTCCCGAGTGGCGCAGCGGTATAAGGCACTACACTACAGACCCAGGTTCGATCCCAGACTGTATTTGGCCGTGATCGGGAGTCCAGTGTCCGGGTTAGGGGAGGTTTTGGCGGGCTTTACTTGGCTCATCGTGCTCTAGCGACTCACCTGTGGTGGATCGGGCGCCAGCAGGCTGACCTCGGTCATCAGCTGAACGGTGTTTCCCCCGACACATTGGTACGGCTGGCTTCCGGGTTAAGCGGGCGGGTGTTAAGAAGAAGCTCGGTTTGGCGGGTCATGTTTCAGAGGACACGTGACTCAACCTTCGCCGCCCGTTGGGGAGGTACAGCGTTGAGACAACATAGATATTGGGGAGGAAAAATAGAGTAGAACACCTCCCCCGAAACAATCACAGTGGTATTAGATGGTAACAATGTTTTATCATGTCAACTGAAATTTGGTGAACTATTAGAATTTTAGCAAACCAGCAAATGGCCAGCAAATCTTGAAGTGTGAACACAGCAATAGTTTGACAATGTGGGAGAGGATTAATCAAAGAAAAACCAAGCTAACGAATCATACATTTCTATTCTGTCTGGTACTTCTGCAAGACTTGAACTACCCAGTGTGCGTCTTCAGTGGCACCCTATTCCCTTACATAGGGTCAAAAGTAATGCACTACATAGGGAATAGGGTGCCATTTGCAATTCACACTTGGGACTTGAACTATCCAGAATACTGTTGAACTTACCCAGAATCCCATTACCGCAGCAGACAGGAAGGAAACAGGAAGAAGAGAGGATGAGACAGAGGTCTGGAGAGGTGAGGTTTGTTTGCAACACTTTAAATCCCATTAGCTCTCTGTCTGGTATGATCGCCAGTGTGTGTCAGGAGAGGCTCCTCAGAGGACGAAAGTGAATTTCAGAAATATTAAAATAGTGAAACATTCAAGTAAAAAGTTTAGATAAAACTATACAAAATATATTTAAATGCACCAAATAATTGATTAAAACATGGTGATGAAGGTCTACAGTAGCCTCAACAGCACTCTGTAGGGTAGCAACAAGGTGTAGCCGGAGGACAGCTAGCTTCCATCCTCCTCTGGGTACATTGACTTTTTAAAATTTAACTAGGCAAGTCAGTTACATTTAACATTTACATTTAAGTCATTTAGCAGACGCTCTTATCCAGAGCGACTTACAAATTGGTGCATTCACCTTATGACATCCAGTAGAATAGTCACTTTACAATAGTGCATCTAAATCTTAAAGGGGGGAGAAGGATTACTTATCCTATCCTAGGTATTCCTTAAAGAGGTGGGGTTTCAGGTGTCTCCGGAAGGTGGTGATTGACTCCGCTGTCCTGGCGTCGTGAGGGAGTTTGTTCCACCATTGGGGGCCAGAGCAGCGAACAGTTTTGACTGGGCTGAGCGGGAACTGTACTTCCTCAGTGGTAGGGAGGCGAGCAGGCCAGAGGTGGATGAACGCAGTGCCCTTGTTTGGGTGTAGTTAAGTTCAAATTCTTATTTACAATGACAGCCTAGGAACAGTGGGTTAACTGCCTTGTTCAGGGGCAGAATGACAGATTTTTACCTTGTCAGCTCGGGGATTCGATCTAGAAACCTTTCGGTTACTTGCCCAACGCGCTAACCATTAGGCTACCTGCCGCCCCATGCAAATGAATCATACTTCAATACAAAACCTATGGATCTCACCCCCTTCTGTAGACTTGCACAGTAATTATGACAACTTCCAGAGGACGTTCTCCAACCTATCAGACATCTTGCAGCAAGAACTAACAGACTGCATCCTCTAAAACAACATCAACGGTGATCATTAGTTTCACCCTTTCCTGTGTCACGTGTCCCTCTGTCCCCAGAGCGGGCTGGAATCCTCTCCTAGATCCATGTCCCTCTGTCCTCAGGGCGGGCTGGAAGCATCTCCTAGATCTATGTCCCTCTGTCCTCAGGGCGGGCTGGAAGCATCTTCTAGATCCATGTCCCTCTGTCCCCAGAGTGGGCTGGAATCCTCTCCTAGATCCATGTCCCTCTGTCCCCAGAGCGGGCTGGAATCCTCTCCTAGATCCATGTCCCTCTGTCCTCAGAGCGGGCTGGAATCCTCTCCTAGATCCATGTCCCTCTGTCCCCAGAGCGGGCTGGAATCCTCTCCTAGATCCATGTCCCTCTGTCCTCAGGGCGGGCTGGAATCCTCTCCTAGATCCATGTCCCTCTGTCCTCAGAGCGGGCTGGAAGCATCTCCTAGATCCATGTCCCTCTGTCCTCAGAGCGGGCTGGAATCCTCTCCTAGATCCATGTCCCTCTGTCCCCAGAGCGGGCTGGAATCCTCTCCTAGATCCATGTCCCTCTGTCCTCAGGGCGGGCTGGAATCCTCTCCTAGATCCATGTCCCTCTGTCCTCAGGGCGGGCTGGAATCCTCTCCTAGATCCATGTCCCTCTGTCCTCAGGGCGGGCTGGAAGCATCTCCTAGATCCATGTCCCTCTGTCCTCAGGGC